>NW_020956227.1:89162-187507 GCF_003031625.1 Empidonax traillii
AAATACAAGTGGTTTCTTTTCTTTTCTTTTTTTTTTTTTTTTTTAATTGTAGATAAACAGCAATTTTTTTTTACAGGGTTATTTCAGGGAGGAGTAAAATCTTGGCTCTAAACTGTCCTTTTTTCAAGAGTGAAGGTAAACAAGGAATAGGAATCATTTAGATTTAGGTTGATTTAGATTAGATATTGGGAAGGAATTGTTGCCTGGGAGGGTTGGGGAGGCCCTGGCACAGGGTGCCCAGAGAAGCTGTGGCTGCCCCAGCCCTGGAAGTGTCCAAGGCCAGGTTGGAGTAACCTGGGATAGTGGAAAGTGTCCCTGCCTTTGGCAGGGGGTTGGAATAAATGACATTTAAAGGTCCTTTCCAGGTCCTTTCCTTATCCTTTGATACTGTGATTCTATAAATCAGGTACAATCTCTCAGTCACAGCTTGAATTGGAGACTCCAGAAGGAAGCAGAGGATCAGCAGGAGCAGCTCCATCAGGGACTACTGGTGCTTTTAAAAATAGTTGTGGCCTTGAACACTGCAATGGATTCAGGCAGAATTCACACACCTAAATCTGCAGCCAAATCCTGAAAATCTCAGCTCAGCTGCATTACCATGGAAACAAGGGAATTTCTCTGGAGCCCAGAGAGTTCATGGCAAAGGGGCTTCTTGCACCTCTTGGTTGTGGATTGGGTGGCAGGGGAAAACTCTTTTCTCTGCCCAAATCCTCAAGTCCCACCTTGGGAAAAGCAAGGATTCTTTGGATCCAGCCTTAAATATCCGTCCTCAGATCCCTGCTCTGGGAAACTGAGATCACAAACCACACTGGGACTCAAAGATCCCACAGCTTCATCACATTTATTGCTCCAACTTCCCAGTTCCTTTATCTGCATTTAACCTTCGCTTCCCTGGGAGCTGGAATTCTCCAGGCAGGACTTTTCCAAGGGGAGCTTCATTGTCATTCTCCATCAGTGGTGCAACAAACAAGCCCTCCCTCATCAGCATTCCCTGGGTGCCCAAAAGCAATCTGCCAGACGAGATGTGATGAAAGCAGAAGGGATCAATAGCAAAAAAAGTTTTCCCAAACTCCATCTGGCAAGGTTAGTGTGGATAATACTGATGGATAAAGATCTCACTCCATCACAGGTGGCAGAGGGTGCAGGAGTGTGGTAGTAGAAGTTTTATAATGGTAGACTTAAAAACTTTATAGGAACCTGTTGTGTTTCCCCTAAGAAAAACAACGTTTCCCTCATGCAAATAATAATTATTAAAATGTATTATGGCTATTACAGGTCTTAAGGATAATTTAAAACAATTATGAAATACCTGCTTTTTATTTAGAAATAACCGCTAAATCATTTTATTTGGAAATAATGATGTGTGAAAATAACTTCGGGGTTTGGGTTCTCAGAGGCAGGAATGGAACAAAGGATGGGTTGATGGGAGGAGAAGGAGGATTTGGGGGCATCAAGGACTGGAGTTGGCTCCTTCCATCCCACCACAGAGCCCCTCAGCCAAGCTGCTGCTCCTCTGGGATGAGGAGAAGTTCCCAGGTAGTTTATAAGTGTGTGGTATTTAAACAGCTCCTGCAATTCATTTCATTTGCTTTACAAGCTGTGAGTTTAATAGGAAATGTATATGAAGGAGTGCACAGTATAAAACCAGACATATTTGGGGCTTTAAAAACATATATTGGGAATAAAATGTCTCAGAGACAGCTTGAACTCTTAAGGAATTCTATTACATCCTTGCATCTTCCCTTCCTTGAGGGATTTTAGATAAAAGAAATAATTTCTGGTATGTAAAGACCCAGGACCAGCCCTGCCACGTTCACATCAGCGAGAGAAGAATTAAATCATCTCAGGCAGAAGAGAGTGAAGAGAAACAGCCCTGAGGAAACGATTTTCTTAATATCTTTCCTTTTACTAGTCAATAGAAGATACTCATTCTAATTGATTACCATCAGTATGAGTCATGGGTTTAATTGTTTTGGTTTGTTGTTTTGGTTTTTTTTAATTTTATATTTCAGTGAGAAAAGGGAGCACAAAGTAAAATAAATGAATTATCACCATTTTTCTTCATGTGGCACAAGCCTGTGCCTCCACTCTACTTCTAAAAAACTTTAGACTCTAAAACCCATTTACAGTTTGAAGAAATTGGATGTGGGGTTTTTACATCTTCAGGGCAAAAGTTGGGTGCAAATTGATTATATTTCTTTATTTCTAGAAAGAGGAACGATTTCTCTGATAACATCATCTAGATGATTGTTTTTGTGGGATTTTTTTTTCCATTTAATAAATAAATCCTGTCACCTCGCGATGAGGATATTTTGGGGAGAAACTTGTTTGTTTGTTTGTTTAAGTCTTCCTCTGGAAATGTCCCAGCAAAATCAAACAAACAGCATGAGAGCTACAGATGGTGTGATGTGAATCTTCTAATGGTACCCTGGTCTTGGTCCTCCCCTCCCAGATCTCAGGGTAACTTCATTCTGCACATATAAATATATATATATACTTATATATGGACTCAGGGTGTGCCAGGAGAGGTTTAGACTGAATATTAAGAATTTCTTCACTCAAAGGGTGGAACAGACAATGGAACAGTCTTCCCAGGGAGGAATTTAAAAGCCATGTGGATGTGGCACTTGGGGACTTGGGTTAGTGGTGGCTTTGGGTTGATGATCTTGGAGGATTTTTCCAGCCTTAATGATTCCATAACATAATATATTCATATACAGGGTGGGCAGCATCCTGGCTTCTCTTATCAAAGGGACTTCAGGAAAACATTAGGGAATGTTGTTTATCAAGTTTAGAAGCTGAACCTTCCTGCTGTGATCTGAAAGTAACATTTTAATGCTGGAAGCCCTAAAAACCCTGCGTGGGGGAGGTGTGTCATGAGCAACCCCTAACGCTGCCCATCCGCAGCTGTGGAGCTGAACCAGGGGGCAAAACTGCTGTGAAAATCGTGTTCTCCTCAGTTTTTAAGAGATTAAAATAACCAGCCCGCCAGAAAGCAGATCAACCCCTGCAAAAAGTCCTTGCCAGTGTCCATCCCTGCTCGTTTTCCTATTTGCCTGAATGTTTTCCCACGGTGCTTTTGTGTGAGTGGGTTTAAATCGATCCAGCAAACAGAAAGATGCTTCTTTTTTTCACTCCACAAAGCTTTGGAAGATGACAAATTTGCAAGAAGCCTCAGTGTCATCACCCCTTTGTGATAAGGCAGGGGGAAACACGTGTTTTGAAACGCTTGGGAGTCGTCCTGGCTAAATCAGGAGGAGGGAGGGAAACGGTGACAGCTCTTGGGGAAAACATTCCCTGTCTGTCCCCAGTAATGATCCTGAGTGCAACTCCTCCACGCTCTAAATACCTAAACACCAGCACCACGACCCTGGATCGTTAAATTCTCTTTCTTGTCAGTGTCTGACTGGTTTATAAATATGATTTCCTGCAAATATTTTGGAGCACATTAGTTGATAGCAAAATAGGAGCGGAATTCTAATGACTTCTGGCTGCAAACGCAGCAGATGAAAACTCATTCAATCCAAGGCAAAGTGTCAACTTTAATAAAGTAATGTCATGCCATGCCTCCCCCATAGCTGGCCTATAGTGACATGAAAAATTATAATGGGGGAAATGCAGAACTTTGCAGATATAAATAACTGGAGACTCTGTTATAAAATTTCCAACTGGGGCGGTGGAAAACTGTAAACATAGATTAGGGAGCTGCAGTGCAGGATATCATTGCCACCTATTGACAACAGAACTGCCTAAAATAATCCTGTTTGCTCCTATTGAAATGAAATTCCTCCCTGGTAGCTCTACAGCAGACTGCTCCTGTTGGATTTGTAGGGGATACAGGTACTGTGGATGGCATCAGTGTCTGGATTTAAGGAATATGACACTATTTGAGGGATTTATTTTTAAAAACAAGCCCTTAGAGAGGTGGTCTAAGAGTAATTCAACACCTTGTCAAGCCAGGACTGGTGTTCATGGACCGGAGTGCGATCCCAGCACCCAGAGGGACAGAGCAGGCACAGAGGAGGAGGGGGACAGGGGTAAGCCCATGTAGTGAAAATTGTCATCTGGCCACAAGAACGATTGTGTTTCTCCTTTGGGACTCATCCCTGGTGCTCCTGGATGGATTCCTGCAGAGTCCCACTGCTGCCCGTGGCTCCTTCCCCTGCTCAGCTGGACACGACTCAGACACCTCCCAAAATTTCCCCAGAACACATAAGAAAAAAATTGAACACAAATTCAAATTAGATAAAAAGCAAGCAGCATTTACAAGATACCTGATCTAAAATCTGTGTCATCCCTTAGCCAGTCTTGTCATTAGGCAGATTTCAGCCAAACTCCACGGGAACAGTCTCAGTGTGACTCCCCCTCCTTTCCTGGTGTCCTTTTAGCATTTCAAACGTGCAAACCTCTCCCACCTCCTCTTGTCAGGGGCCCAGTTATATTATTAGGCACATTCAGTGTGATTCATTCTTGACAGCCCACTGATTTCTGATCTAATTTGGGTCAGACAGTGCAGAGGGAGACCAGTTCCCTGCCCTGTCTTACCCAGGCCCCGAGTTCATTTGCTATTCCGTGGAAATCCAGAAACATCTCTTTCACTTGCCTCTCAAGAATTCACTCTTTGAACCTCATGCACTGAAAACAAAAACTTGGAGAGCTTGGAAGAGCTTCCCTCCATAGAGCAACATTTGCTTTGGGTATTAGAAGATATTCATTATTATTTGGGTCTTCACGAGACCAAAATTTTTTAGGTTAAAATGACTGTTGCTTGAGTAATCTGTGTCGTGGGAATGAATTTGAGTGTATGTGAATCACATTCTGCTTCCTGGGGAAAGGTCACATTCACTATTCAGCGTCTTCTGCAGTCACATCAATTTCTTTCATGTTTTAAAAGCATTCCCTGAATATAAACAATATTTGGATATGTCAAATCAAAAGATTGCCTCTGCTGTAGGGAGAATATTTAGGTGTGGTCTCAGGATTTGTTACACACAGCAATTCTGGCTTTCTCTGTGAGGCCACTGACCCATAAGCACTGGAGATCTTTTACTTCTGAGGTAGAAAACAACTAATATTAATTTTATTATAAAATGCCACTCTTCTTACCTTTTCCTCACCTGACTTATTCACCATAAATAGCTTCTCACTACTGATTCTATCACCCCAGCCATGCCCTCCTTCCTGCTAGGGCTCCCTAACATGAAGTGGGTCTAATTTAGCCTTTTAAATTACTCTTTCTGATTATCCTTCCTCATTATTTCCTCAATATATTTGATTTTTTTTTTAATTTCCTTTTTCTGATCCATTTTTTTTCTTCATTTTGCTTTCCACTAGCTGGATTTTCCAGAGAAATGGGTGCTCTTTTTTTTTTTTTTCCTCTTTTTCGTTCTTTTCAAAGGCAGGTCGGAAGGGACCTTAAAACTCACCTTGTTTCAAAGTTCCTGCCATGGGCAGGGCCACCTTCCACTAGGCCAGGTTGCTCCAACACAACCTCAAACACACTTCCAGGCACAGAACTGACCTCCAGCACATGGAAAATCCAGGTGGGAACAGCATCCCCAGCTGCTGGAGGAGACAATTTGATCCAGCTTCTTCCACGTGCCCACGGGTTGTTTTAAATGTTTATTTTGCTGTGAGCATCAATTAACTTGAGCCCTCTCTGGCTCTCTCACACTCCCTTCCTGCACTGCTTGGATCGGTCAGACTTCGAAACCTCGGGGCGTTTCACAACGTTATTGCTCATTTCCAGCGTGGGGACCGCGGAAATTAAAAACTCCATCGACATCCTCCAGCTTCGAGGCTCCGGACGGAAAGGATGGCATCGATCTCACCCAGCTCTAGGAATTACGAATGGGATACAAAGAACCCGGTGCACCCCCTCACACACATACAATGAGGTGAATTATCCTGCTCTGAATGCGGGATGACTGTTCTGAAGCTCATCCACGCTGAAGACCCCGGACAATCGCGGCGCCTCCCGCCTGCCTGCAGCTCAATACCTCAATTACACATCACCCCCCGGGAGAAGAACGCCTGGAGCATCCCGGGATGGGGGTCATCATGCTCCGAAAGGTGCGGCTATTGTTGGGTTGTGCCGGGAGATGAGTAATCACACAAACAAGTGAGCAATTGGGAGTAATTGTCGCCGCAATCGGGGGAGGAGAATGAATTAATTCATTCAAGCTTCACGCTTTTCCCTGACCTGCGCTCAGAGAAAGACAATTGAAGCTGGAGCCGGTTTTGCAACTGGATTTGTGTGAGCTTCAAGGGCTCAGCGTCAGGTTTTCCACCTGCAGAGGGAAGAGTTTCTGTTGTCTCCCAAAAACGCCACGTAGAGCACTCAGCTTGTTTTTCTGTGTAGAAGACAATCTTAAAATGAAGTGCCTTCCCTCTTTCTGTGTCTGTTACAGCTTCAAAACTAATGGTCGGCCCTTGAAGCTTTAATTGTTTTCATAAGGATGCTTTTCAGAACCCTGACATCCATCTCCCTCCCTCGATGAGTCACTGTCACATCAGTCTCGGAGCTGAGTTCTCTCACTGGGAATAAAACTCAGATGCGTCTAAAGACAACAAACAAACCAACCCCCACCCAAACCCCGATAAAATGAAAGAGGAGCCCCTTTCCTGACTTTTTATTAAAATTCTCCCTCTCTCATAACTTGGGCAGAAAGTCTCTTATTTTCCACAGCTGGTATAAATATTAACCCCAGTTTTCAATGTGTGATTTTTGAAGCATTAGAATCCACGTTTCCTCCCCAAGTCCCACAAGGGCAGATTCTCTTAGAACACCTTTCAACACTCACCTTAATATTGGAAGAGGCAGAATGTGCTGCTTCCAATCAACCAACAAAATATAACAACTTAAAACATACCAACTGAAGGGGTTTTTTTTAAGCTCTTCCTTGATCTGAAGGGATGTGTTCCCATCTTGCTTCTTTTACAGAATAGTAAAAAAACCCCAAATGTCTGTCTTTCTACTCCTTTTGCTGAACTGGTTTCAAAGCAGGTTTTGACTTTTGGTTGATACCCAACTTCCAACCAAACCCCGGTGCTCAGCTCAGGAACCAAATCTGAGAGTGCTGTGTGCATTAAGGAGCTGGTTTGATTTGCACATGTGGGTACTATAAAAAAGAAGGGAATTATGGTTTATTTTCTGCCTCTTTATCCTTTTTTTTTTTTTTTTTTTTTTTTTTTTTTTTTTTTTTTTTTTTTTATGTGGGGGCATTTTCTTTGCTCATCTGCATCAGCTTTGACTGTTGGCACCTCTCGGTGTGAACACCTCAGCTCTCCTGGGAAGAATTTCCTTCCTCTTAAAAAGTACTCAGGGTCCTGCTTTAATGAAGAGAGGATGATTTTGCCCTGCAAATCCCTTCTGCTGCTAAATCTGGTGGCATTTTTTTTAAACAAAACTCCCCTAATTCTCAGCTCTACCATTAAACTGACTTAAAGTGGAACTGTGAGGAGAGAATCAACTCAGTGATGAAGTTCAGTGAGGGTCCTGCCATCAGTCTTCAGAAATCAATCTGTAAACCAAGTGAAGACTTGTATGAGCTTCCTAAGAAGTCACCATAATGCTGTTCAGAACTCTATAAAAAAAAAAACCCCAAAAATCTCTAAACCAAACAAAAACAAATTCCCCAAACAGCTTAAGCTTTTTATATGCAATTTTATCGACTGGAGCCCTGATGAAATGCTAACTAGAATGGCAGGGTTCAGGCTGCTGTGTGATTAGAGAATCTTATGATCATTAAGGTTGGAAAAGACCTCCAAGATCACCAAGACCAACTTTCAGTAAGATATGATCCTCCCCACTAAAAACCATTTTGGGAAGTGCTACATTGAGTTGATTCACGATTGCAGATATCTGATGAAAAGAGATAAAAAAAAAGGTCTAAACACAGTAAAATCCACATTTTTACAGCTGGATATTCAGCTGAAATAATTTTTAAATAGGAACTCGGCAAGGTTTGACACTGAACCCCTTCCCTTTGTATCCAAACTCTTTGTGTTCCAGCTCTGAAAGGAGGAGCACTCCAAAGAAGGGCTTTCCTTAAAGAGCAACGCAGATGGCAGCACATGAGGGCAAAAGCAAAGTAGATGAAAAAAAAATAAGAGTTACACACAGCAGATCCTGAGCCTGGAGCACCCAGGAACGGGAGCTGCCATCCCACAACATCTTAATTGGGCTCCAAAGTGTTTTTTTGGTCAAAAAAAAATCAAAGGGAACGGTGAAGAAATTGCACGGTTTGTATATCAGCGGAGACTAATTAATTGACTTTCCTGATGGCTATAAAATGCTACAAAACTTCTCCCACCAGAACTTCGGGGCTGGTAACAAGTGATGGCAGGTGCTGAAGGTGACATTGACAGCCATTTGTCTCTAGTCAGGGCAGAAATTACTGCCACACACGCTGACATTATTTGATATTAGAGGTTCTGACTTCCAAATGTCATATTTTAAATGTCATTGTATTCGTAGAAAGGAAAATATAAAATTTTAATGCTATTTTAGCCGCATACCTCTCATTGAACCTTAAAATAATGTCAATTTTTATGAACGATTTTAATGGTATGCAAAGGTAATTATCTGCAGTCTCTCAGGTTTAATAATGAACTGAGTCATTCCAGATTTTCACGTCCCAGTTTTATAAATGGCTCTTTGCAGACTGGAGGAGAACACAGAAATCAGACATACGTAGAAACACCCAAGCCCTGCGATATTCTGTGGCAAGGAGTGGATTCATATTAAATTTACCTGTGAATTGTGAGTTGCACAAACCACTTGTGAAGCCAAATTTGACCAAAACGTCCATTCTGGGTGCAGAGTGAATGAACATTTAATACATTTTTTTGGTGGGTTTATGTTACTGAGCAAAAAGGGGGGTAAGGAACCATGATTTCACACCCAATTTTAATTTCCTGGTGTCGACACTTGTTGAGACAAGCCATTAGTGATGGTTTAGTCTTCACCTCACTCTAAGTATTTAAGTCTGGTTCCACACAGAGCCGTGTTATCCATCGGAGGGGGATTCAAACTATCCTGAACTGGCTGTTCTGGAGTCATTTCTGATCATTTCACATGTGAGTTTAAACAACATCCACACAAGTCATTTGTACTAAACGATGAGAGTATTAATTCTGCTTGTTGGCAAAACCCTCCTTCTAAAGCCATGGCTTGCAGGTCCCACAGGTTGGAGTTCAACCCACGGGCCAGAATTGAGCTCTGCAGCCCAAACACGGCCCAGTGTGAATGAAGAGCCGGCTGGGGGAGCAATTAGGGAGCAGAATGAACGGAAATGGCTTTTTTTAAAGAAGACAATGAGCCAATTGGTGTTATTATCCTGTTCTGTAGGGATTCAGGTTGTTTGGCAACGAGCCAGGGGGATGGGTTTAGTTCCTTTCTCTCTTTGATTGCCTTCAGACAGTCAGGCCCAATATAATAGTCTCATGATCCTCCAGCTTTTGTAAAATAAACGCCTGTTCCAGCAGAGTCACACTCTGAATATTCCCAACTGCTTGGCAAGGTGGGGGTCCCATAACATCACCTTCTCCGACCCCACTCGTCAAAATATAAACATAAACCCTTAAAAGAAAAAAACAAAACAAAACCTTCAAATCACATTTCACATGTTCTATATTTTCTCTGACACCTCCTTCAAGAAGAGACTGATTCCATCCTCTGCACACCCTGGTCCCAATGCCATAAATCCCAGTAACTTCAGTGCAGCCCGGTGGGCTCAGAACTCTGCAACTCGTGAATTTTCCCCGTTCTCTGAACCCTGAGAAGACTGAAACTCTTACATGCCGTTCTTACACAACGTGTAATTGCATTTCAGGATTGATTGCCACTTAAAACCGAGCTGATTTACAAGAAAGTAGATTAATATTTGTGAAATAAGCTATCAACTTCGAATCAAACCCACATAATAGAAACATCTAATTTCTCTGCAGGTATTTCATGTCATTATGCATCTTTTTAATAACCCAAGTCAGCCCTGAACTCAATAGAGCATAAGTGGCTAATAAAAAGTAAGTATTAAGTGACATATAGTTTGTAGATTTGGGTGACTGAGTCACAACCCTTATTTTACGTCCCATTCGACTTCTTTTTTTTTTCCTGTAAATGATCTATTTTTCCATTATAGTTTTGTTGATATTTCATGCCACTGCAGGAAAAATCATCCCATCTCCCTGGTCCTTTACAACGAAAGTGAAGCCCCCTGGATTTGATCAGTCCTTTCCAACACCACAAACATTAGACGCTGAAAGGCATTTTTGTGCTGAAGTTTTCATGCTGAAATTAAGTATGTCATCAACACTATTCTCTTTAGAGAAGGAGCATCTGAATTTTAGGTTATTTAAGATATTTACTTTGTGTGTTTTCAGTCAAACCGCCCCTGCTTTGAGAGGTGGGAAGTGTAGGTAAGTGATTATCACACCTAAATTAAATGATAACTCACAGCTTAAAAACTGACCTGATCCTCTTTTGCCTCTTGCTTCCCTCACTCTGCAGAATTCTATTCACAACAACAACAAAAATCAATCCCAGTCGTCCAGGACTTTATAATGGTTTTGTAAAACAAAACTACCCCGATTATTTATTCATCATCATCGAAGGCCCCAGAACCAAACAAACATTTTGTAGATTCTTCCTCTAGAACAGTGATTTCCTTTCCTGAAGCCACTACAAAGACCTGCAGTAATTACCGTGGAGATGCACATTAGTGGATTGGGATGAACTTCCATTCTGCTCCCTGAGTTAATTGACTTTCAAACTGAGACATTGACCTTATTTTGGTTTGTGCCTTAGAAAAATATACCCTGTTAAAATGCAAACCAGGACTAGTCCATCTCCTGCTGCTGTGCTACATTAAACTCAGTTTAGCAGAGCCAAAATCTGTGCTGAACATGATGATGTTATCACTTAGGTTTTGGGTTTTTTTCTTTTTTATTCTTTTTTTTTTTTTTTTTGGGGGGGGGTGTTGTATGGGTTTTTTGTTGGGATTTCTTTTTTTTTGGGGGGGGGAGGTGTTAGTCCCTAATGTACAAAATGTTTAAAATGTCTCTTTTTCCCCCTATTATTTAAATATCCAGTTATTTATATTTTAGATATACTTTTATTAATGATAGATGTCTTGTCACTGATCAGATTATCTTTAAAGTACCCAAACTACATATCATCTCATATAATAATGATATGAACAATTATGTGAAGAAAGGTGAATTATTATTATTAATATTATCCATGAAAACACTGTACAGACACCAAAATACACTGATTTACTTGATTATATGTCACTTTTACCAACTTTCCCAATTTTAGGGTACAAAGAGGAACGTGGGACATGCCGAAAAGCAGGGATAGGTGAGTCTTGACTGCCATGGACACGAGGTTAAATCTGCTCCACTGCTCCTGGCACATCATCCCTGACACACACCAACACCTACACCAGCCTTAAACACACAAACCACACCAGTCACTCTGCTGGACTTCAGGGGATGTGACAGGTGACAGTGACAAATGACAGCCCAAAGCCCCCAAAACAAGAAGCCAACAGCTCCTGCCTGTGCAGCAGGAGGTAAATCAGACCAGTCTTGCATCAAACACACACCCCCAGGTAAATCAGACCAGCACAGGGACAGCCTTGCATCCAACACCCCCTCACAGCATCTGCTGCTGATCCCAAACAGGACAAGGCTCAGCTTGGCAAAGTCCTCACTTAGAAAGTCTAACCCCTTTTCCCACGGGAGCTTCAGGAAAAAAAAAAACCCAAACACAACAACAGCCAAAAAGCCCCAAGCACATCCATCATCTCCATGGAATTCCTGACTAGGAAAGGTCATTCCCTGCTGTGCATTTTACCATTTTAATTGCTGGTAAATTACTCTGATAATTTGCTAAACCATATTACTCAGGGTAGTTTTTGGCTTCTCAAAGCTTCCTCCTCCTCGGAGCTGTCCCTAAGCCCAATAAATTTCTGTCAAGGTAGTATTTTTACCCCCTCTGCTACAAAGCTGACATTTTTCTTCTCCTTTTTTCAGCCTATTTCCTCTCATAATGCCCCAAGTGTCACAGTAAATAATGCTTTGGTTTCCTTGACACTCTTTACACTTATTTAATTATTTACTGGGAGGCTGCTCTCTCTCTGCCACCACCACCACCCCCTCACCGCTGGTTTAGGATCCCTGGTTACCATTCAGCTTTCTGAGGCTGTTTGGGGGGGAAAAAATGAGCTTATAAGTAGTAGTTTTAATATCTCATTTTGGTTTTTTCCATCCACAAAAGGAGGGCTCTCAGTTGGTTCTCACTCCTTGATGTATCACAGAGCAGAACACACCTCTACAATGATGGTTCTCAGTCATTACTGAGTTCTGAGGACCAGATCCATCAAGAGCAAAGCAGAAACACTCCTGGAAGTTTTGGATTGAAGTGTTTGCTCTGAAGCATCCATAATTCTCATTATAATTCACTTCCCCTGCCCTTTTCCTTGAGGTCTCAGGGACGACAGAGTTCTCCTTGGTGTTTGTAGCATCCTCTCCTCCCCTGAACTGCCTCAGGCAGAGATTTTCTGAGGATCCCAAGGCCCCTGAGCTCTCCTTCACCTAGAGCCCCTCCACCTCAGCAGAGGCAGCGCTGCCAAAAATCCCCTTAAACTGGGATAACGGGAGCCCTTCACTTGAGATAAACCCACACCAGCCCTTGTGGCCTTGGGGTTTCACTGTGCTCAGCTTGATTGTCACTTCTGGTGATTAAATTACCTGATGTTTCCCACTGCAACATTAAAAGAGCTTCTTCCTCCTAAATGGACTATAACTTAACAGATGTGCTCGTTCTGCTTCCATCCATTCCCTGCATCCTGCCCTGCATGGCTCCAACCCAGCATATGCTCCTCAATTTCCCCCCTGGAGCAGCAACATTCCCAGCAGAAACACGAGCAAACACAACTTGATTTAGACATTTTTTTTTTTTTCTCCCTACCTGTGGCTCACATTTCTCTCATCTCCCTTCTCGAGGCAGCATTTTTGAGCTGCCATCCCTGCTCTGGCGACTTCACCTCCACCACCCTCCAGCTGGGGCTTCGGAAAACCTTTTGAGGGCCACCCTACAGGTGTGATCAACCCACTGTGGGCTGGTGAAAGCCCCACCTGAGCTCCTTGAGCCCACACTGAGCTCCTGGCATGGCCCCTTTGCTGTTTTAAGTAACCCCATGCGTATATTAACCGCACAATTTAGAGGCAGAAAATGAAGTGAGTTGCTCTCCAGCCTTAAATATTTAACAGAATTATTTTAATATTGCATTAAGTGACTATTTTTATGAGGAGGGTGGTTTGGGTTGGTTTTTTTTTTTTTTTCCTGCTCACATAAGCCCTTCTTGGAAAATGAGTCTGAACTTTCAGACTTGAAGAATACACAGAAATTTTGTGTGCTGCTCTGTTAGGTCCCTTCCAAAAGCAAACACTGGAAAAGTATCCCAGGCTGCAACAGCTTGTCCAAGCCCAGACTCAGCCTCAAGCAAAACTCCTGGAAGAAATTAGGGATGTACTGCTTAAGACAGAAGGGGAGCATTCAGATGGTATAAACTACCTGCCCCTAGGAATTCCAGTGAATTTGAAAATGTTAACAGTAATATCAGGGGAATATCCTGCTGCACACTTCAGCTTACAGGCCCAGCAGAGTTTTAAAATGTAGAGCAGCTTTGCATCCATAAAGGTCTTTCATTCCCTCCTCTCAAAAAACCTGTGGCTAAAATAATTCCTCACCTTATTCCTCTTCTCTTCTCCACCATCTTCTCTTTCATCACTTTCCAACCTTGATTAATTAAGTCTATTTAGCAATAAGTGATTTGACTCGATGATCTAATGATTCTGTGAAATGCTGTGAGTGTGGTTCTGCTGGGGGACAAGGACCAGGACGGACCACTTGACCTTTTGAGACCTTCCTGGACTCTCCATCCTGGTTTCTGACCCAAAGCAACAAGTCATTCCACCTCTATCCAAGTGCCAGCTGTGCCTTGAAGGACATGATTACTGGAAAGAGCTGCCCTTACCTTTTCCTGTTGCACACTGAAGGTCTTGGAGGTCTTTTCTCCATCACCTCCAGTTTAATTCTGTACAGTACCGCTGATTATCAGTGAAAAAAGCAACTTCTCCCCCTCCCCTGTTTCTCTGGAGCATGTACAAAACAGCTGTCTCTAAAATTCCTTGAAGTATTGTGTAATCTTGGCAGTAGCAGGGAGCACTTGGGAGCTCAGTGCATTACAAAGTCTAATAACAGGAGCAATAATAACAGAGAGGCAGTGAGAGCTCAAGGATTCTGTGACTTTGAGCAGGCTCTGATAGCACTCTGCTGCAACTCTGGGAAACCTCCCTCAGCACACACATGCCAACCTGTCTTAGTGGGCAGGAAACACAAATCAGGGCCTTTAATTCCCAGAGAGTGGGCTTGGGTTGAATGCAATAAAGATGTTTACACACTGACGACTCTTCCATCGATTAAATCGGGATTTGCACCTTTTCACACATCCAGGTTCTGTTCATTGGACTTTACACACATTTGGTGTGAAAAGAGTGAGCAGAGCAGCAAAAAGGAGGGCCAGAGGAACCTCTCCTTTCAGGCCAGGTGCTGGTGTTGACACCTGTGGTACAGCAAGACCCAGGACTGGGTGTTTGATCATTATGACATTGGGGTGACCCACGGTAAACCACTGCATGAAGAGTAGGTCCAGGTCAGCCTGGAGAAGGAGGGAGGGCTCCAATGTAATCCAGATTTTCCCTCCTCCCAGTTTCTGAATTGCCTGGAGGGAAGCCAAAGTCACCTGGAAGTTGAGGGCTGCATTTTACACGCGACACTGCGAGTGCAAGTGGGATGTGCAAGCAGAGGACTGGACTCTGAACTTTGGCCAAAAGAAATCCCAGATGATGAATGGCAAAAGATGAGACCAAATATGTAATTTATCTCCATTTTGAAGCCCCAGAAACGAGTAGGATTTCAGTGGGAAGCTAACCCTGAAAGATCATACCCAGCTCCAGGAATCTCTCTCTGTAGAGAAGATTCACTGCAGGAGATCCCGTGGGACAGATAGAGGCTGACAATTTAATAAATGAAGATGGAAGCAAAACAAGTTGATGTCTTAATCAGTCCTGCTTCTGGAAACAAAGGGACTGCACAATTTCCTTCCTTATCCACCTTTTTCTCAACACCAGTTGATCCTATCTGGCCACAGAAATTACTCTTTGACCTCTCTGGCAGTTTCTTCTGTTTGCAGCGATTTGTTTCTGCCACAGACCGTGTTCCCAGGGAGAGCAAAAACCAGCAGCACTTCACGGCTTTACACAAAATTGTCAGCGACCCAAACGTGTGAATATCCCTCCCTTTAGTGAGCCTCTTCCCAAATAAACAGTTCTCAGCATGTCTGCAACCTGCAACAACCAAGTGCAGCTACAGCAAGAGCTCTGAGCAGCAGCAGCTCCTCTAATTGCTTTCCACTCCACCAGCAAGCAGCAGGTTTGCTCCCACTGGTGGGCCAGAACAATGGACAGGCAGGAATTTTAAATGTTCCCCTCCAAAATCAAGCTGGTCCTTGAATTCCTGACGTTCTGCAACCGTGAATTCATTAAGCTTTGAAGGTTCAGGAAGGCTCGTGCCAGCCTGGGAGTCAGCCCTGCTGGAAGGGGAGGGGGGGATTCACTTTAAAGAGGATCCTGGAGCACACATCAAATTTTCATAAGTCTTTGACTTTCTTCACTAAATGTCATCTCCTAATGACACTGTGGGAAGGTGCTGTTTCTCCTGTTAGATTCTCCCTTTAAATTCTCAAATGCTAAACTCGTGCTGTCTGATAAGCTGTCAAAGAAGTTTGCTCTCCAGAGCTTAAAATGCCAGGCAAGAACAAGCTGCTGCTTGTCCTTGTGCTCTGCTGATGTTTGGATGTGCAGCTTCTGATTTCAGCTGCCACAGGAAACATTTCCCTGACTTTGGAGTCGTGTGAAAACCCAAACCAGTTATTGAGCAGAGGTTATTCTTTTGAAAGCTGGAGAAGTGACTCTTAAACTCATCTAAAACCATAACCATGTGCTCAGTGAATCCCCCTGCCACCCTTCAGGCACAAAATCTCACCTGAAGCACCGTTTTGCACCCAGCAGGCCAGTGTTCAAGGACAAGGCAGAGGAGTGGAGCTGGCAGGTGCTGGATGAAGCTGTCACAGGACAATTAACGCTGGAAAAGGCCTCCAAAATCCTCAAGTTCAAAATGTACACCACGCTCAGCTCCTTTGCAGACAGACCAGCTCTCATAGTATGTGACTTAATACACATGTAATGCCCTGACCACTCCACCAGCTGATGCATCACTCCTTTAACACAAATACAATCACAAACCAACCTCAAATTATGAGCTCAAAATAGTGAAGCTTGTTTTGTAACGGGAAGAAAGCCAGACAGTCCCATGCACCTGATGGATGGTGACTCTGGGGACCCATCTGACTGAATACAGGAATATCTGCAGGAAGATGTTTTTTACAGAGAGTAACAATAAAAAAAACCGAGTCTGTCTCTGCCAATCTAACTCACACGTCCCACCTGAAGCAGCTCTGAGCTGCAGGCTTTCTCAAGGCTGTTCTTTTAGGCAAGGGTGTATATAATGCAGTGAGTAAATACACTTGGCAGGGAATCACAGGGCTCCTGTGACAAGAAAACAAATCTCTTGCCAACTCATGGCCCCCCTGGCATGTGATAACAGCACTACTGGTGCAGGAGAAGCTAAACAGAGAAAAGAGACTCGAGCAAACACTGTTTGCAGGTGCCAACTGCCAAATGTAGGATAACTTTGCAAGGTGAAAGAATGTCCCATCTTAGTGGGAGTGGCAAGATCTTATTTGTTTGTTTTTGTTTTTTTTTTGCTTTGAGCCCCAGAATTTAAAGCAGCACCCACTTGTGACGTGTTGTAGTGTCTGGAAGCAGTCCCCATAGAATCCTGGACGGATTTGGGTTGGAAGGGATCTTAAAGATGGAGTTCCACCTCCCTGCTGTGGGCAGGGACACCTTCCACTATCCCAGGTTGCTCCAACCTGGCCTTGGACACTTCTTAAAACTCCACATTATGCCAAGAGAAAAACTGCAGCTCTTCTCCATGGGAAGGACACTGCACTAGATGTACTGCATCCAGACAAATTCTATCTTTCCCCACCCCAACTCTCACACAAAACAAGTTCATTTTCCCTTTTGCAGCCTGTTGATGGCAAAGCTCAGCCTTAGCTAAAGACCGGTCTTTCCTGGAGCAAGCAGGAAAAGAAACCTTCCCCCTTGTCCCCCGGCAAACGTTCCTTTTTTTAATCTTACTGATTGCAGGGGCATTTTTATCTTTGGATTGATGCACTGCACAGATGAACTCACAATTTTTTACCCCATGGACCCAATTCACCCAAGATTAGCTTTGCTGCAGGACTTTACAGCCATCGTAAGAAGCACAGGCAGTGCCATGGTAACAGGAATCACCGGCAAAGGATACAAGGGATGCTGAGAGTCGTCACTGAACACACCATTTACTTCTCAGACCGTTTCATCTGTAGCTTCAGACCTACTGCATTTTCAGACTCACTCTGTAAGCAAGTACAGTTTTGTGTTTTCAAGTTTAAAAGTGGCGGTGAGAGTCGAACAAAGAGCAATCCCACCCAGAGTAAGGAGATGTTTACACATAAAATTAGCATTCAGGAGCAGGAAGGGCTGCACAATCTGCTCTGCATGTTTCAAGCCAAGAAATTTCATGTGAACGTCGAGGTTTTTTTTATTTTTAGTCGTAACATCGCGCTTGAAAAACTGACAGCTGAGCTCCCTTTTGGGGATTCAGCCTTTCAGTTCTGTATACCAATTTGGTAATAAAATTAACTTACAGAGCACATTTCCTGGGCAAACACTTTCTAACAAAATGCCAGTCTCGTTTTCCTGCTGTATCACTAAAATATATTTCCCTGTACCACATGAATCCCTCCTGAACGATCCACTTTGCAGTTTAGAGGTCAACCACTGTATCTAGACCATTAAAAATGGCACTTATTAGAGAGCTCCCATTTATCAAACTCTGTAATTCTGATCGTTTTCTTCACAGTGTGTTGGGCGAGAATTAATTTGGTTCAATTAAAATCCCAGACTGGAATAGCTGATAAAACACTGACAGGGAAATATGAAAAACGATCCCCAGCTGCAGTTGGTTGCACAGAAAAAGCTGAATGAGGAGCTGAGTGCCTAAAAATAGGTTTAAACGGGGCTTTTTTGGATGGTATTGAATTATTGAATTGGATTCTACGAGTGCAGATGAGATAATGGATTCACCAGATTCAGCCCTAAAGGATTTACCAGAAGATCAGATAAATATAGTCAGAGACACAAGGAAAAATATTAATATCTCACCATGAGCTTTCAAGCAAAATCTTGGGCTTAAAACCAGTTTAACAGGAGACAAACTGAAAAAAAAGAAATAAAAGAGAGAGATGTATATTAGTTGCTTAATTAGATAAAGCCAGTGCCTAAATTTTAATGAACTTTCCAGAACTACAAGTAGTGTTAAAGACCTCAGCAATTTCCATCAACAAGCACCTGATGGGTCTGTTAGAGGATATTGCCTTTAGCTCTAAAGCCTCCACCACAAGAGCTGTTTAACATTCCCAGGGTGTGTAAACACACTCCAATCCTTTCTGGACAGTTTGTTTTAAATCCTTTGGTTTTGCTTTCCAAATTCACACACGTTGGGCCGGGCTGGCAGATCAGTCAGTGCTGATAAACCTCACTGAGGGCACTTAGATTTGAGCAGCAAAATCTGAGCAAGGCTCGGTTTTAATGACCAGTTTGCAATTACCAGTTGGGGGGAAATTTCTATTATTTCCTGGCAAACTGGAAGAAATCAAAGCTTTCCTTCTCACTAACAAGTTGTGTATAAACTAAAGGTTCACACACAACCCAACCTCGTGGAGCAAAGGCTGAGCAACGAGGGGAAAACTCACACTTCTGAAGCCATAAAACGCTTTTCAAAGCCATTAAAATTTTTCAAGTAGGGTCAGGAAAGATTTATGAGGCGGTGGATCTCTTGCACAGGAACACTTTTGCTAGGATTGAGCTTTTTTTTTTTTTTTTTTTTTTTTTTTTTAGCAGCAGGGAGAGAAAAATGGGGTTTGTTACTTTAGGTTAAACTGAAAACGAAGCAAATAGAACCCCCCTGTCTACTCTGAGCCTGCAAAGCTTCACTTCAAACTTCCTGAACTCATCACTTGCCTAAAAATGCCCATAATATTGCAGTCAGAAGAGGAAGGCAACAGTCATTTGCCATTACATAGAAATACATTAATAGTTACCTGTTTTGGGTGGTTTGTTTTCAAGGGGCTGATCAAGACCTCCTTGAGAAGGAGCTGGGAAAGCCTCAGGGGCAGATGGAGCTGCGGTTGCCCAAGATTAAATTCTTCACCTCACACCAGAAATGCTTCATTTACAACCTGTTCAGCTGCAGAAACTTCACTTTAGAGAGAGTTCTAAAAGTTAACTTTAAAAAGTGACAGCTTGCCCTTTTCACTATCCCTCTGGACCTTCTACAAATAATCTCTCCCTCAGGCTTTTCATTTTTATTATTTTTATTATATTTTTTTAAACAGGTCCATTTAGAAACATTCACCGGCTCAGCTTTATTCTTCTCCTGAATTGAATTTGTTGCAGCATCTCTAAGTGGTTATTGCAGATAGCTATGCATCATTTCAGCAATTAATTGCTTATTAAACTCTTGGTTTGGTGTGGAAATATGTGGAAGATTTCTTGCACAGGCTGATGGTGGTGATATCAGCTGGCTGCTTACTGTGAGAAAATTGAGAGTACTGGTTTCAGATTGGAGTCCACTGAGCCCGTTCTTGCACAGCCAGATATGCAGCAACCAACAGGCCTTAAAGGTCCACCAAGTGAATATTACCCTGGGGGGTTGTGACTCCCCACAAGCTTCTACCTGCCCAAAGATACTCAAAATTATGCTTTCTGACTGGAAAAAATATAACACTGTAAGTCTCTGTAGTTCATTTCAGGAGAGAAAAAAACCACTGCCTTTATGAACGACAAACAAGTTTATTATTGACATTAGTCGCTCAAACTTTATTAAGTACAGATTTAAATTAACCCAAAGTGCTTAACTTTGGAGAATTAACAATATAAATCTTCAGTCTCAGGCAGGCAATAAGATCCTGAACTGAAGGAATAGTTCTGTGAGATACAAAGCTGCAAAAAGCTTCCTAAAGGAGTATTTATAGGGTAATTTCTCACCCTGCCCACAAATAGTCAGGGATGGGTGGAGATACCCTCTTTATTTCTGGATGGAACTTGTAGTGGATCTAAAGGTCATTCAGGGGTCACATATTCCCAGCCCACCTTTACCTTGGCAGTGTCTGGGACTTTTTTTTTCCCCCATAAATAATGATAAATATATAAAAACCCCCCTGGATTTACATGATTATGGTGCAAAATACATCACACGTCATTAAACCATAGAACCATTGGTTTGGATGGGAAGGGACCTTAAGGATCATCTCGTTCCACTCCCTGCCATGGGCAGGGACACCTTCCACCAGCCCAGGTTGCTCCAGGGATATAATTTCCATATAATTCCTTATTGGGGCCTCCCCACTCTGAAGACTTGTTTATCCTGGTGGAAATGTAATAAAAGCCTTTTTCCTGCTTTTTTCCCCTCCTCTGTAACAATTCCTGTCTACCCACCCTCGGTGATTATTCCTTGCACTCTCATAGGTGCTCCAAACATTACCTTGCAGAGCCAGATATTTAGAGGCAGCTCAGGGCTTATTTCATAGGAAACACAGCACTTTTAATTGCATATTCTTGTGAATTTCGATTAAGCTGAATAATGGGATGCCACCCATTTCAAATTCAAATTAGAGTAACTTATTCCACCAACGAGTGAACTTTGTCTTCATAACCCAACCCAGCCAAGCAAGTGTGATGTAACAGAGGCGGGGGGGGGAGCTGGGAGTGCTCTGACTAATGAATCTGCCATCAGAAATGCAGCTCCATGTTTGACAGCTGGAGCACTGGATGCCTATTTTGATTAATTGGGAGACCCTCGTGGTGACCTCAGTGAATCAGAGCCCGAGCAGCTCCGAGCACAGCCCACAGGACCTGGGCAAACGAGGGGGCTGGGCCCAAAGAAAGACAGGGATGCACAATCCTGCTCTTGGTTAGGCTCTGAATTTAACTTTTTCTGAACTAAAACCAGGCCTGAACAATTTTCACACACCACCACACTGTGATTCTCACAACACATTCGTGTTCTGCACAGTGATGTTTCCTCTTTCCACAGAGGCAGCATTAAGAGAGGAAATTCTAACAAGAAGAAGGGGGATTACTTGGGATATAGAGACTGCAGATGAAATAGAGAAATAGATATAGGGCTTTTTTATCTCTCATAACGATTTTTCCAGTTAAATTTCCCCTTGCAGTTTTAGTTTTGATCGATTAGATTCAGACAAGCTGGGCCACATCATCATATTATTCAAATAGCTTCATTCCAGTTAAATTGCAGTTTTACCATCAGACAAATAGGCCTCTGCATTTTTTCTTTTCTAAAATTATGCCCAAGATCAAAAATTCAAAGAACCCCAAGTCTAGCAACATTTTCACCTGTATTTTGGTTATACATGAAGCAAAACCAAAACCCAACGGCCACCTCAAGGCACCCAAGAACAACAGAAAAATATGCACGAGCGTATTTTGCAAAACAAAAAAAAAAGATGTGCTCTCTCCAATCCATGCTGATTTTGCTGCTTCTTCCTGCTCTTTTTCCTTCTGTATTACAGAGGTTTGAATATCACCAAGCTGAAAGTTTACATTTTTAACCCTCTTACACATCTGACAAATCCACAAACCCAAGGAAATTCAGATTTAAGGCTGAAAATCCAGACTGACACTCCAGCCTCGCTGATACAGCCCTCAAACTCCTTGCTTTTGTGCATTAAAGTCAGACCTCTTACTTTGCTAAATGCTGGGGGGTTTTTTGTAGCTAAATTATAGTAACAAGTGCTCCAGTTTCACTAAAGCCCAGTACCTACAAGATTTGGATTACTAAAACCGTAACCTAAATCCTTTCTGCTGCTGGTGTGTGGACTTGAAGATAAGTAGCAGGGTGAGTAGGCTAATAATGGCTTGGAATCTCCTATGGATAGTTCAGCACATCTCTAATTTCATTGCAACTATTTTCCTCCTTAAATGTAGATGAAAGACGAACACATCTATTTCTTGCCTGCTATTTTATCCCCCCCCTCAAAGCATTATGAGAATTCTGTTACATAAACTCTTCTATACAGACAAGTGAAAAGGGGCAGCCACAGCAGAATATTAATTTCTGTCATATTTCCAATGGGTTTGATTGATTTTAGTGGGAATGATGCTGACCCACAATATTTAAAGACAGAGTATTGTAGGAATTAACGTTAAGTTGGCCTTACAGCTCATCTTGCTGTCGATGTGGGACTAAAACATGCACTTACTATTTGGTTGGTATCATTTTAATGGCATTTCTACCACTCAGGTCCTACATGAGTCAGTCTTTAAGTGGAGAAAACTCAACCCCAGCCTTTTGTGACAGTGGAAAAACACCCACTTTCTCCTTCCCACGGATTCACACCCAGCCAAGCCCACCAGAAAGCAAAGAGCAGAGTGAGAGTAGAAGGTGTTGTTTGACCCTCTTCCTTTTGGTTTTCTCCAGCAAAATGAACAGAATCTGGAAAGGAACAGAAAAAGACAATTAAATAGAACTTCTTTGGGTAGGTCTGAGGTGGAGGAGAGGCTTGTAGATGGTGAACAAGCAGTTCACACACTGTGCAGTTTCCTGGCTACAGCTTTATTGTTTGCAACCATGTCTTTGGCACAGCGCTTGCCAGGGTTTGTGAATATTCATGTTCTGTATCTTCCAGGAAAAAAAAAAATACATTTTTTGGGGAAAAAAAAGATTGAGGAACCAGATGAAAATACTGAAGTGCATTTTTAAAGCATCATAAAAGCAGGTGATAAAAGCTCCATGGTAAGGAGCAGATGAAATAAGAAAAAGGCTTTTTTGGGAGGTCCTGGTTTGCTTTAACAAGATAGGAACTGAAAGGATTCCTGGTGAGGATTTGTTTCTGTCAACACAGAAGTTAATGAAAATTAAATCTTGCTGTACCTGATGCTGGGAACCAAATCCCCAGCTTAGTTACAGGAGTGTAAATACAAACTAGGTCCACTGTGCTGGATGATCCTGCTGTGGATTCCCCTCTTGCCCTCTATCTGTGTCCCACCCAAGGTGGATCCAGCCACCAGGGAGGAGAATTTGCCCCAGATGAGGGTAATCTACCCCAGCAGCACAAAAAACTCCCCCAGGCTCAGAGTTTGCCTCTCCTCTGCTCTTACTCATTAATGCTTTGCTCACAGGTAACTATTTCACAGTTGGGACTTTTCTTCTTATATTTGAGGTATTTGCCTTCACATAATTTTAATATGGGAGCTCCAGAGGTGCTGCTGCCTTGGCTCAGTCAACATTTACCTGTGAGAAACTGAACTGCAGCCACTGGTGATTTCTGTAGGAGGTGTTGGCATTATTTATCTCACTCTCCTGCCTTGGTGCTCCAGTAGGTGTTTGGAGATGCCAACATAGCCTAATTTTTTTCCCTTTGAAATTGCATTTGGCAGGTCACTTATGGTTCATTGACTGGGGGAAGTTTGTGTGATTTTTGCTTCCTCAGCTCTTGGTATTCAGTAAAAAGGTTTTATTTGCCCCATGACAGGGGAGACAATGTTATCTGACCCTAAGCACCTTTTTTTTTTTTCCACAAGTCAAACTTCCAAAGAAATTATTATAACCTTTGCTAATTAGCTGTTAACAACCTCTGTACACTTTCATTTCTGATTAGGTGGGATGAAGAAATATCATAATTTGCTGAGACAGAGGTGTCAAAAAAAAATGTTCAATCCCCTTTTCATTTCTCATTCCTGGGCTATCAGATGAGGGAATTTACTTGTATTTCATAGAAAAATGGATCCTGAGGAGTGCTAGGATTAATAAGTTTTAAATATGCATTCCATATTTAAAAAGCCATGTAACAAGTTTGTTATTACAAGCATCTTTTCTCAGGTTATAGTCTACCAGCTGAATGAGGGGTAGAATTATAACTGGAAAGCAAGAGTGAGGGTTTATACCCTCAGCACTGACAGTCTTGGTAGCTCAGCCACCTTGCTGGTATCAGACCTTCCTGCAGAACAATCCCACTACCCTTTGGAAGTCATTCTCCCTGCCAAGTAGACATTGGGGGTTTTGCTGCAAGGAGCAGCTCAGGCCTGACCAAGCTGGTTCTTCAGCTCAGTTTGGGAAGAGCAGAGCTTGCCCAGCTCTGGAAATGCCACAGGAATTTACACAGAGTTTGGAAGAGGCAAGTAAAACTGGGATGTGATAACACCAACCCTTCCTTCCTGATCTTAAAAACCATGGCTGAGTGAGCGTGGATGGGGAATTCAGGCACTGCTTCTGGAAAGAGCCAGCCTTGGGTTCAGCTCCTGGCACTAGCAGAAAAAAAATAGAAAGGAGATAGCACTGGATCACCTGCAAACATTCCCAGATCTGTGTTTTCAGCAGGTAATTTAATTTCCCCACAATACGAGACAGCAAACCAGTGAAGTGAACAGAGAAAACACAAACCTGAAAATGATGTTTGTAGCATCCACCTGCAATCCAGCAGAAGCTTGTTCAGAGCTGTTTGTCCAGGCTGTGTCAACACACAGGCTGCTGTTTTCCTGGAAATAAAATAAGAATTGAAAAAAAACCAGTAAATTTGTGAGAGCTCCGTGGTCTGTTCGTCCCTTTCCAAGACCAAATTCCATCGTTTGCTTGTTCCACTTTGAGAAACAAGAGATCAGAGAAGAAGCTGCTGATTTAAAAATCGTGGCTCTGTAGTGGCTGTGAAAAGGGAGTGAAAACAGTTCTTCAGTTGCAGCCTATAAAGAGTTCCCTTTCACCTTCAAACACTAATTAGATGGTGTTTTAATCATAGAATTGTTAAGGTTGAAAAGGACCTTTATGATGGAGAGAAACTTTTTGCAAGGGCCTGGAGTGGCAGGAGGAGGGGGAATGGCTTCAAACTGAAAGAGGAGGTTTAGATGGGACACTGGGAACGTTTTGCTGTTTCTTTTTCATACCCAGCATTTCTTTCCACTATCCATCAAGCTGGAAGTTTTCTGTGAGCGCTTTTAAATGTGCCACGAGAGAGTTCATTTGGCTACAGGCAGTGTTTTCGTGACGGGTTTTGGTTTTTCTTCTGAGCTGATAAAAATGGAATTAGCAGGTATTAGCAACTAAATTAGTCAGCAGGCATTAATAACAAAAGAACCTGCTCAGGTCCACTGAAGCAGGTATAATTCCAGTTACAGGTAAAGTATTTTTTCAATGAGTTGTTTGTTTGCATCACTTTTCAGGTATTATTTCTTAAGAAATTTAATTCTTCTTAACCACAGCCCAGTGAGCTCGAGAGCCTTTCTGACACTGCCTGAGACTATTGTTCCTGGAGAGGAAACTTTCACCATAATTCCATTTAACTCTCAGACAATGTGTCGGTGTTCCCTGGAGAGCTTCTAATTCAACCTCCAGAACAGCATAATTTCAAATGTCTCTGGAGAAAAAGGAGTTACAGAACACCAGCTGTGGAAAATATACATTCAGGCTCATCACACATGTGTAATTAGTGCTCGGCTGAATTTCTTACAGATTTTGATAAAACAATGACTTTATCATCACATCACAACACAGCAGCAGTGGGTTCTTATGTAGGAACATGAACTGCTTTTCCCCACAGCTGTGTTTTGATCTCATATTTAGCGCTTCAAATGTTCTCACCAGGTAAAGGAGCGTTCAAATAATGCTCAGAATGCAAAAATACGTGGAATTCTACTCAAATTGAAGGACATAGATAATTAATTCTCCGTTTGCAACATTTCCACCTTCAAACCTTCTGTATAATACAATGTTTATCCAAGTGAGACCATCTTAAAATCAAATGAATTGGAGGACAGCTCTAAACTGGGAATGACACATCCAGCTTTTTCCTTCAAGCTTTTAAGCATCTCTACCAATGACTAAAAGAGTTCTGAAATGGTCTGACCTTTAGTTTCCATTGGAAAAAAAAATAACTTCTTTTCTTTTGGGAAGCTGCCTCCACGGACTGAATCACTTCCAAGCCTCCAGGCAAGTCTCAGTATCAAATACACTGTTGTTACAACTATTTCTAAGCTAATTTTATGAGTGAACTACAAGAGAAATTAGGCCTGGAGTCTAAAAAGGATGGTGAAAATAGAATATATCTCACGTAATACAAGTTGTTTGATGCAGACCTTCAGCTTTTTGAGTGATTTCTCTAATGGAAACTCAAAAGCTCAGTGGGAAGGTCCAAGCCCTGAAAAAGGGGGTTAGGAACTCCCCCCAGAGAGATTAGGAGGGTTTCCTCTGGAATCTGCATTTCAGCCACGTCAGTCATTGGAATATTTGCCCAAGCAAGCTGAGAATGGTGATTAAAAATGGACAGAATGTTCATCAGTGTTTACCAACCATACATTTATCATTAGACCAACAAAACTTAAATGTCAGACTTTAATATCTGTGTTCTTTTCAGTGCAGTATCTTTGATTCGGCCTCATAAAATTATATGACAATTCAGCCAATTACTATGATGGTAAATTAATACATTTATTGTTGTTACATGTAGGAACGAAAACTGGAACTTCCTTCAGTTTAATTACATTTCTATAACTGGGCACTGCATTGAGTGTAAAATGATCAGCCTATAAATTCTCTGTGCAAAACATTTTAGTTCTTTTGAGCCTGGAGATAAAATCAGCTATTTTACAGTCTGGCCTTTGAGCTCTGTAGTTTGGAGGATGGCACTTGGTGGAAGTCAATAACCTGAGTTACCTGGTTGAGATCTGGAACACTGGTCAGGGTGATCACTCTAACTTGGAGGGCAGCTGGAATAATCCCTGAATTAGAGAAAGCCATAAAAAAGTGTGCCTTTACCAAAAAAAAAAAAAAAAAAAGGGGGGGGGGGAATGTAATACTGAGGTCATGAATAAATAAATAACTTTAATTCACATACACAGGACTATCTGAATTTTTCTGAATATGCAGTGGCAGTATTTTACTGCTTATATTGGGCTCAGTCATGTCAAATGAGACTTGGCCAAATTTTTCCCTACCAGAGCTGAGTTTCCACTCCTTTTAGACCAGCTGTGCACATTCTTGCTTACTCACATTTATCTATTTTTATCTACCCAATTTGCTTTTTCTCTTGCTTCCCTAGATGAAATTATCATTAAAATTAAAGTATTATCAGAAACTTTCCTTATCACTCAGCCTTTCAGTGCAGGTTCTTCTCTGTGGCAACTGCCAGCCTCTACACAGATACTGTTTTGTGGAAGAGATTTTGTTCCAGGTGTTTAACCACCGATTTTTAATAAATGCAGGAGCTGCTTAATAGAGCAAAACCAGCAACATCCAATGACAATCTCGGTTGATCTCCCAGCCAGACCTCCTGAAACCTCGTTATCTTCTCTCCCAGGAAATCTGGGAGCTGGCACCTGCTGCAGGAGCAGCTGCTCTGCCCCCGTCCTACAGATGGTTTGGGGAGAGCAAATCAAATCCCCTCAGACCTTTCATGAAAACGGTGCAAAAAAAAACCCTGAACTGCTTGAAAGGGTCTCCAGGGCTGGACTTGGCTTTGTAGGGACACAGAAGCTCAAATCCAGGTGGATCCAGGAGCACCCCGACCACAGGAGACAAGGCCACCCTTCCTGAGCTCATCTTCCATCCTACCTTGGTGTAAAAATACCACCAGGATAAACGGTTTATATTTGTACATCTGTAGATAAAACAGCTCTAAAAATACTTTGTAGGGGGAGATAATATCTCTGCAAATTATCTGTAAAAATAGTTTATATAACTGGAGAATATCAGTGTAAATTATCTATGAAAATAGTTTATGTAAGGAGATAATATCTCTGTAAACTATATATAAAAGTTTATATAAAGAGAGAATATCTATGTAAACTATATATAAAAATAGTTTATATCAAGAGAATATCAATATCATATATAAAAATAGCTGATGTGAAGAGAAAATACATAAATTACTTATAAAAATAGCTGATATAAAGAGAAAATATCTATGTAAAATACATATTAAAATAGTTCATATAAAGAGCAAATTTTTATCTAAACTATATATAAAATATAGAATAATTATTCAAACTATATCTAAAATAGTTTTCACAAAAAGAGAACATCTACGTAAATTATATATAAAAGTAGTTTATATAAAAAGAGAATATCTACATAAACCATATATAAAAGTTGATATAAAGAGCAAATTTCTATTTAAACTATCTATAAAAATAGTTTAGATAAAGAGAGAACATCTATGTAAATTAGATATAAATATATAGTTAGGGAACAATGATATATATATATAAGTATAATAAACTATATATATAGCTTACATAGAGAAAACTATTCTGATTACTGAATACACACTGAATTTAAGTATCTGAAAACAGGAGACTTAAGCAGGAATGCTGATTTATAAAAGAATTCAACAGTAAAGTGCTTCAGTGACACAGCAGCAGGTCAGGTGGATACATGGGATTCTGAAAGGCTGCTGGAAGTTAAATGGGGTTAAAAGCTTGGCAGGCTGGAGTTCTGGAGCACAGGTTGGTTTAATCACATCAGCAAGGTCTGAAAGTGTTCTGTCCACCAGAACTTCAAAAAAGAACCCGATTCCTACAGTCCCTGTGATGTATCTACGTCTCAAAAATACATAATTTACAGATTCCTCTGTTTAGAGATCCATTCTTGCCCACATTTTGTACACAAAAATGACTGTACCCCGTGCATTTCTGCTCAGTTTCCAGCAGATTTCTCGTTTGAGAAGAGCTGAGAAAAATCAGTGGTTGCTGCTGGTGGCGCACACCGAGCAGATGTTTGCCATGCACTTCTGCACATCCTGCCATGGAAACCTGGAGTTGTCAGCGGTGATTGATCATCTCTGTGCTGCTCTCCAAATGTGCCTTTGCTGCTCGTGCTGCTGCTTTTTGAAGAGTGGCCTTCAAACCTGGAAACCTTCAGCGGGTGAGATAATTCCCTTCACGATGAAGTGACTTTTCCCCCAACCAGGTCGTAAGGATCTGGAATAAAAGGACCAAGGAATTAGAGCTGCCCTTCCTTTCTCTTTCCATCTGTCCCATCCTGTCTCCAACAGACATTTGGTTCCATCCCATAAACAACCAGTTCCTATTGCAAAAGTTCAGATCCAACAGGGCAAACTAAGCCCCAGTTATCTTGTACCCCCAGGCCATCTCCTTGTCACTCCTACTTTTTAAATCCTAGAAAACTTAGAGAGTGAGACAGCAAGTTTAGGAGAAAAAAAAAAAAAAAAAAGGTAGAAACATAACTGAAATACGAATGCAAAATAGACACAGTTATATCATGAGATAAACATGGAATCACAGAATGGTTTGGGACCATAAAGATCAAAATCTGCTGTGGGAGAAGTCATTGCCTGTGGACAAGGGAAGGCCTCCTCTGCTGCTGCTCAGAAGAAAAGTCTGGGAAAGAGATGAAATATAGCTTTTTCTTGATTTCTGTCAGCACCAGATTACTCCTCTTTGTTGTTTTTATTTTATTTGCTTTTTTGCCCCTTTACTTCTGCGCAATTTTCTTCTCTCAGCCATTAAATTTCCAAGTTAAAACACAGAACATCAGATTTCCATCAGCAGCATTTAAGCACCTCCCAGATGCCAGGATCCCACTGACACCACCAGTATTTAATTTACGCTCAGCACCCTTAAGCCTCACCAATACCTTTGTCCTTGCCTGGGCAACTTACCACTCATTAAATCAAGGTCTCCATAACTAAATAGACACGAGCTCAGTGTGGATATGAGCTAAATTACTTGAGGAGATATAAGAAATCCAAGAAAAAGCAGATAATTGGACCTAAATCCCACAAGGATGTATTACAGCCCTCAACATTCAGCTACTTCCTGCTCTTTTTGAAATAAAAAAAATTAAATTGGACTGACTTACAAAGCTATTCCACTGTTGTATAGATTTTTGTGGTAGGAGAATTTACAGCTGTATTTAACCGAGCTTTTATGAGATCATTAAGCTGCCTGACAATTATTAGGTTGTAGGTGGTGGTTGATTTTTTAAAGTGCTTTGCATAATCACAATAAACATAAAGAACATCCTCACCAAGGCACTGCCCTGTGTTATAAAGAGCATCTTGCTGCCCTCTGGGTGCTGGAGAGAGATTGCAAGGCACAGGCAGTATATTTTCAGCATATTTTCATAGAAAACCAGGTATATGTTTGTCCATATTTCATATATTTCAGCCAATTGTTTCTTGCGGGGTTAAATAGGGACCTATTTCAAACTAAGAAATAAAACGCAATAAAAAATTCCTCTCCTTCAGGAATTAGAAATCTAAGAGCTGGATGAAGCAGTGGAAGTTGTTTGTATCAAACTTTGTATTATTCCAACAATCTGGCAATTGCAGGGATGCACTGCAGGGTTTAACACTAAACAATCTCGTTACTGAAGGTCCCATAATATTTTGCCCACTTCCCTTGTTCTCCTCTTGGAAAAGAGAGGAGAATTTGGACGACTTTGCCAAGCAAAATGCTCTTTACACTGCGAAGAAATATTTTCCTTACAGAAAGAAATGGACCACGCTTCTTTGTACAGTGGAACTTCTGATAGAATTCCATATGGATGTGGGTGCTCCAGCCTCTCCACCGCAGCTGGGGAAGGGGCTGGAGCAGCAGGAGCAGCTGAGGGAGCTGGGGGGGCTCAGCCTGGAGAAAAGGAGGCTCAGGGGGGACCTTCTGGCTCTGCAACTCCCTGACAGTTGGAATGGACTTCCCAGGGTAGTGATGGAATGACCATCCCTGGAAATGACCAAAAAACATGTGGATGTGGCACTTGAGGACATGGTTGAGTGGTGGTTGATGGTTGGATTTGGTGATCTTACAGATCTTTTCCAATCTTAACAACTCTGTGATTCTCTATTTTCAAACATGTTATTGTGCTAAAATTATCCAGAATCAGATGAAATGCCTGAACATTGGGAAAACATCATAAAAATGGACACTGTCAGAAGAAAAAGAATTCTTTGGCTCAGACTGAAGGAGCCATTGGCTAATAGAAGATTCCAGTGAGGGGAATCTGAGGAATGGCTTCATCATTAAACATCCATGGAATAAACTTCCAGCCTCCAGCAATTTCTGGGTCAGAGAATTCCTGAACAAGAAGCCGTACCTACTATTAGCAGGCGGGTGGTATTGATTACAAGAGGGGAAAAAAAAGAGCCTTTTCATATCTTTGATGAGGTTTTTAATCCCTGTGGGTTTTTCCCCTCCAGTCAAAGTACATTATTTTCAAATGTATGTGCAGAAAAAAAAAAATCAGGGTAGAAATGAAACAAAATCTTAAAGTAAGAAGCAACAATTCAGGTGAAGCAAAAAACTTTTCAGTTGGGCTGAAATCCAGCTGCCCTTTCCCTACATGGAATGCTTTCCAGGCCCATGGAGTTTAAATCCAGAGGGACTTGGTGTGAGTCCTTTGAAAAATCTTCCTCCCCAGTTATAGACATGAGACACTGTCAAGGTCCAGGAAGATCCATGTCAGGCTGTTGTTATAATTTTTATATTATTATAGTTATTGTGCCACTATTTTTAGTTTCACATCTGTCACAGTCATTCATCAGCAAGGAGAAAATGGTCTAAATGTGGTACAACCTAGATAGTGGGGAAAAGTGCCCATTTTCTGAGTTACTGGTGTCCCTAAAATAACCTCTTTCAACTATGAAAGGGAATCTATTTCCCATATTGAGAAGATAATAAAAAAGTGGCTGCACCAAATTTTCAGACCTTTCCCAAAAGTTCATTTTTGTACTAAAGTTAAGTATGAGATGCTACATAAGAGAAGCATTTTTTTAATTATTAATTTAAAATTACCTAGAGGTGCAAGAGGAGATTTAGAACATCAGGACTTCTGCTGACTTTAAAAAAAAACTATAATAGCATTTCCTGTGACAGAAGAAGTGGCAAATTTTTGGTTTTGATTATTTAGAACCTGGTTTATATCCCAAATTATTCTGAAGCTTAACAGTAATTATATTTAGGAATTAGAGCATAGTCCCCCCCTCCCACCCACCCTGTTTGATTTGTGATATTAAAAGGAACATTTCCGTGCATGCAGAACTTCTGCAGCTCATTTTTAATAATAATGAATTGCCCTGGAGGGCAAAACGCTTCTCACACGAATTTGGAAGCCCTCAGTTGTCTCCATGGTTTCCCCAGGAAGCCACTCTGAGCCTGATGATCTCTCTGGGCACACTCAGTGGAGGAGCTTGTGGTGCCAAGGCTTTGTTCTGGCACAGGCAAAGGACTTCTCACATAAGTCACCCATGAACCCATGAATCAACCCTTGCTTTTCCAGACCCCTCCCTTGGACCATCCCAACCCACAAAGAGCAGAACAGTTCCATCTGACCTCAGAAAAGCCAAATCTTTTCTTCCAAGGTTGTCAGAATATTCCCATCCCACCGTCTGTGCCAGCTGGGGCTCCGTAATTCCGATGGGAGCTCCGTGGTCCAGCTCTCTGCTTCAGGTCTGCTCAGATATTTTGGGAGGCAGCTTCTCCTCTGTCTCTGAAAGAGGTTCATTTAAGAGTGGGAATGTGAGACAACAGATTAACACTGAGAGATTTCCACATGACATCTCCCCCAGATGCCAGAAACCCGTTCTGGGTTGGACCATAACATTTTAATAAATCCTAAAAATCCCCTGGGTGTTCTGATCAGCCTTACAGTGAGACAGAAGAAACATTTAACACCTGGGCATGAATGCTGGATCTCAGAGTTAATTTTGCAGCAACAAACCCCCATCTTTTCCTGGTTATTATAATGTTCTCAGCCCTATAGATAAGCAAATTTAAGAATTTCCTTGGAGGCAAGGAATGTATAGGTAAGGAGATTTTACTCATATTTCTTTCATAATAACTCTTCTTAGTTACTTCAAGTATTTTTTTCATGGGGCATTCACAACTAGCAAATTCCCTATAATTTAATTCCAACTAATAGTAAGATAGAGTTTACTTTATTTATTATTTAACCAGTTGGACAGCCAGTCCAATACTGCTAAAAAAACTATCTCCTAAATAAAAGATCCAGTGATAAATCGCTAGTTTCCAATCAATTTAGAGATCTATGTTGAAAAAAATTATATCCTTATTTAGAAAAAAAAGAATAAATAGAATGTAGCTTACAAGGAGAGCTTGAGAATCATTGAGAGCTCATTTCATATTTTGTGACAGATTTACCAAGAATTAAACATCATCTTTAAACTTTACAGTAACTCAAAATAGTCCAAAGATAATGGTAATATAAATTCAGAAAGATACCCAACTGAACCTCGACAAAGAGGAACGGGAAAGGCCGTGCCATTTGATTTTCTAATCTTGTTCTCTGCCTTTCTGACAGTCAATACAACTCCTCCTTTTACTGATAAAGGTGTTCTTTTGCTCAAGATTCTGTTTCCTCTGGCTCTCTCTCTCTTCCCTGACCCAATTCTTTTATCTAAAGGAGCAGCTTTCCATCACTGTTGACTTCCCTGCTCACATATATATATATATATATATATATTATTTTGTGCTTCCTTACTAAATTATCTCTTCTGCTGAATCCAGTCCTTGAGCGAGACTTGACTAAATGACTGAAACCCACAGTATTCCAACACAGGCGAGGAAAAGAGTCGTAAAAATCAGGGAGAACAAGCAAACCCTTCCTCTTGACATATTGGACCCGTCCTGTCTCTGCAAGCAAACAATTCACATTTCAAGACTTGAGCTGTTATCTCTAACCAAGGCTGGAGTTTGTTCCCTTGTCTATCAATCATGATTTCCACAGACACACTTGGACCTCGCAATTCGTGCTCTTTGGAGTCAAGGGCTCGTAGCAATCACTGAACAGAAACCTGCCTTTAAACAAGACTATTTCTGGAGGACACAAGGAAGTCAGGGCCAAGGGATCATAAAAACATACACACATACCTCGTTTAAAAGGATATTTATCCATGGAAACCACTGAAATTTAATGTCCTGGACTCTCCAAACAGCAGCTTCCAAACTTCGTCCATCGTTGGAGTTGCCAGCCCTGAGAGGTCACTTGGTTGTGTTACTTTCTATAAAATAAGGACATTTCTTTTAACATTGGCATTGCAGATCTGATCAAACAATGTCAAAAGTGAGGGACAAAAGGTTTTGATTTGGTCACAGACCGACAAACTTTGCCGTGCCAAAGTGCTTTTCAGAGTCCCCATTTATCAGTGTTCCCACCCAGATCCCTCTTGGTTGTAATTACCTTATTAATTGCAATAAAAGGGGATGTGAACTACAGCAGTCTGATCCTATAGAAATCCTTCCAACCAAGCTTTAAAGAAATTTCCTTTTTTTTTTTTTTGTAATTATGAAAGGATTTACCAGGAGCTGAGAAACTCTTTACCTGTTTTATTTCAAATCTGATCGGGATAAAACTTAATCCTTCAAAAATTATGCTGAAAACTGATGTGGTCTTGAACACGGTTTATAAAGGAGCAAAACCAGAACTACAATGAAATTTCCAATGTAACAACTATGGAATTATACCTGATGCTTCACCAGGTTTGAGCAAAGACAAGCATATGTTTCTCCACAACTGGAATGAGCTGCTTTCGAATCAACAGCCTTACAAATCAACATTTTGTAGCGCGTTAATGATTTGTACAAAATCCCTCTTCTTCATCGTGGCTGGTTCAGTTCTTGCTGCTTCGGAAGTTGTCTCTGGAGATGCTTTGAGGAAGAGCTGTGGGGAGGAGGAAAATGCTTGTCCCTTTCATTAAGAGTTTGCATTAATTCCCTTGGCTCATCCATTTGCTCCTCTTCCAGGCAATCAGTCCTTTGCTGTCGATCCCAACACGCTGCTGGTCAATGCCAGCTACTCCAGGTTCCATTAAAGGGATCCCACTGATTAACTTGGGAGACTTTGCAAGGCAGAAAATTGGCCTTTTTTTCCCCTATGAAATTCATCACTTGAACAGAAATACTATATTTCACAGCCTGAAATCTACATTTGCACAAAATTCCACGGGACTTCCTAAAAGGATAAAAAGACACACAAGTGTTCCTCTGTCCAAAGCATCACAATGATTTGATTCCTATCCCTCCCACCTCAATATGAAAAGGCTTCTCAAGTGACTGATGAGCAGATGGCAGATCATTGTCTCGACTGGAGGCTCCTGGATTCCATTTGTCACTCGTTGAACACTGGCAAAAAAGCACTTCTGAGCCCCAGTGAACAACCTGCAGAGGTATTTGAGTAACAGCTACTGGTAAACACAATCAAACCTTACATCGAGTAGTTGTTTTGGGGGATTTTTCAGATATAAATATCACTGCAGCATATCATCATATCCACAAGTGACATCACTGGTTTGATTTTGCTGTCTCTGAGCTGTACTTTGGTGCACAGCTCCCGTCTGCCTGCAGTGTCATTGGGCACATCCAGCTGTGTTTTCCCCTTCTCCTGGCTGCCCCCATCCCCACATATATTATACACACTTATGGTTAGTGCCTGTCGAGCCCAAAAACCCAAATTTTCTCCCTTTTTTTTTTTTTTTCCCACCACTTAACCAAGGTTATGTTCGCGATGCCCTTTGCACTCATGGCACAGTGACCACCAGCGGGGTGGTTTGGAGACAAACCTGCATCTCACAAAGGTGATGCTCTGGCAGAGGGTTCCTCTCAGATACTCCCTAAAAAATAACACCTGACTCTCCAGTTGGATACTCCTCTTCCTCACTTCGAACACCTCCCTTAGTTCCATTTTCCCTCCTCGTTATCCCTGTTGCAACGTCACCAGCAGACTGTGGGTCCACAACCTGCTGCTCACAATATGAGGGTCCTGGAATCATAGAATATCCTGAGCTGGGAGGGACCCACAAGGATCACAGACTCAGCTAGGCTGGAAAAGACCTCTGAGATCATCCAGTCAGTCCCACTCCTGGCCCTGTGATCCCACAGTGTCCCTGAGAGTGCTGCCCAAACGTTTCCTGAACTCTGGGCAGTGCCTCCCATTCCCAGTGCAGAGCTCCCCATCCGCCACCAGCTGAAAGGATCAGTTAACAACAAAGTTAATCACAGTGTGATTTATCAGAAACCCTTTGTGCATCTCCAGGCAAGAAATGCAGAAAGCATTACTCCTACTCGAGACACCAGAAACTCTCAAATCACAGCCTGTGCATGGTGGAACATCACCTATTTTACGCCATTTCAAAGCTCCTGGGATGCAAAAAAAAACAAAAAAACCTCACAAGTTTTTGTAAGGAACTCCTCTAGCAGCAGTTTTGGGGTTTGAGGTTGGGGGGTCGTGCAAATTATCCTCTTTTTCCAGATTGTTCTATTTCCAGCTTAGCAAAAAGATTAGTGGGTTCATTGTCACAAGTGCTCCACTCTAAGCAGAAACTTTCCAAATCCTTGACACAGTATTAATCACTTATCCAGGCTTTTCTGCTATCAGAGCAGATGTCTAAAGCACGAAATCCATGCAGGGAGCCCTCAGAAGTTTGTACTGTTTCTGCTGCCTGAGGGGCAGATATTTAAATTTTCTTAATATTGAGCCAACTCAGTTCTTATCACAGTTACACAAAACCAGCACATAATTCAATAGACATTGTCTGATCTAATTAATTCCATAAAAAGGCAAATTATAATTTTTTTTTTATTTTTTTAAATCTAGACTTAACTGATAGCCAAATGGCTGCAAACCACATCAGGCCGAACGAATCAGATACCATCTGGGATAAAAGGCACGTCGAGTAACACAATCCGGATGCAAAGCATATCGAACAGAACAAAACACAACAGATTTATAGGCTATAATCCACACACACAAAAAAAAAGTCTGCTAAAATAGATCAGCTCTGTCACATAACACCCCTTTCATCTACTGTCCAGGAGCACTGCAGCTCTTTGACTCATTTAGCAGATCAGTTACGTGCTTTTCCTGGTTTCATGCCGTGATGATTAAGGATGAAAAAGTCTCACAGACAGTTGGCAACTGCAATAAATAAAACAAGCTTTGCTCCATTTTTTTTTTTTTTTGCTTTACCTGTTTGCTGCAGGATTTTAAAACTCGAAGGACCGACTTAGGTACAATAATTGTGGGGGTTTTTTTTTGGGGGAGTGGGGAAGTGTTCAGTGGTAATTTCGAGGGTTTAGATTTTGTAAGTGTTCTGAAACAGGAGAGTAAATTAAGCTTTAATAGGCTGTTATGAACCCACTGTCAGGAGGTGTTGCATACACACTAAAATTAGTTTCTATTGAGCCTTTTTTTTTTTTTTTGTTGAGGATGGTCCAAAGCTGTAAGTGGAACAACGGTGAGAGGAACTGCATTAATCAAACAGCATTTGGCACAGTTATTAAGCCACTTAAGGTGTTTTTTAGCTATGCTGTTCCAGCCACTGCACCATAGGCTGTCATCAGATGGAGTAAACATCTGCTGGTTGGAGGATTATGGACCGTATTTGCTAAATTTATAACTCTCAGACACCAGTGTGAGTCACCAAGACTTGCCTTTGAGCTTAAATCAAAGCTCCAACTGGCCCCAAAAATAAAGAAAAGCCTCCCTAATGACTGTTGGTGGTGTCACTGTACAGCTGAGGACGACAAACAGCTCCTGCCAAACCCCCCACCAGCCAGATGCTGACCAGGGGGGCAACATCAGACCCTGTACCACGTTGGATTTGCTTGTCTTGTGTCCAACAGCAGAAAAATAAAGTTTCTTCCAAGGAACTGGAGCTGAACCTGCTGATTAGATATCCTCAGGCGTGGAGCTACAGCCCCCTGACAGGAGGTTGGAGCCAGGTGAGGGTTGGTCTTTTTTTTCCCAAGGAACAAGGGATGGGACGAGAGGAAATGGCCTCAAGTCGCCCCAAGGATTGGATGTTTGGAAAAATGTATTCGAGCCAAAGGATTATCCAGCCCTGGAACAGGGCAGTGGTGGAGTCCCCACCCTTGGAGGGATTTAAAGGCTGTGTGGATGTGCACTTTTAGTGATGGCCTTAGGGCTGGGGAGATGGATGGGCTCAACCTTGGAATTCTTTTCCAACTTAAATGATTGTGTCAGTGATGCCATTGCAGCACCTCGGATTGACCCCACAGCTCACACTGACAGGACCTTCCCTGGTCCACAGAACTTGTATCACACCAATCCCAACACCACCACGGAATAAAATATCCATCACAGCCTCCACCCTTTGCGTCCCAAGTTTTCTAGTGGAAAACAAACTGCAATATTTACAACAGTTTCCAAATCTGGATCACTGGAAACCTTCTTTCTCGCTGTTTAATCTCGACATTTCAGAGAGCAGAAAAATCAGAAGCCTCCAAGGTCTCATGCCTGTGTAGTTTCGTTTATTTAAAAATTAATCACAGACTGAAGGAAAGAACAGTAGTTCATTCCCACAAGAACCTACTTAAGTTCTGCTGCCTTCAAATTGCTTTGTTGCAATCTTTCTTTTTAATAAAATATTCACAGTGATTTAAGTGTGACTGATGGTAGCAAGAAAGATTTATTATTATTATTATTGTTATTATTATTTCATTGTTATCAAATTAAAGGGCATTGGGAAACAGAAAAGGTCTTTCTTATATAGTCATACCACAGTCTTAACTTTTAGGTGTTTGCTTAGAAAACACACTCAAGGGAAACTCAAACAAAAAAGTATAAACTCTGTGACTATTTTAATTTATTTAATAAATATATTCCCTAAACCATTAATAACAAACCCTGTAAACAGTAAAGTTGTGTCAGTGTAACGTAAGATTTACTCACTTCTTTCTGGTCCCACCTCTGCTCTCTGTTTACAGTTGGTGAATTCACTGCAAGAAGAAACATCTTTCAGCTGGTTTTTGTTTTTGTGCACAGGGACACCGGTTTTGATGGAAATCCTTCCGAGAGCTCTTCCCTGAAAATCAAAAGCCACGTGTAAAGATGCTGTTCCCGTGTTTGGGGACATCTACATCATGTATTCAGGTCTGTCTGACCCAGGGGGGGAGCTGAGGTGTAAAATAAACCTTCTTCCCAAACATGTGCACAAAAGCATCTCCTGTGATATGCTTTGGGGAGGAGAGAAGGACAGGGTTTTTTATTTTTTTTCTTCTAATTTTCCATTTTTTTAAGACATCCTGGGGAAGGAAAAACAGAAATTACATCATCTTCACCGAGGAGAAATAAAACCTCAGGATTTCAAACGTCCTTTCCCACTTCCTGAGTCACAGGAATTCACTGAAATTCACTGAAACAGCACACACAAAGCAGGAGATAATTTATATCTGATTTAGGTTATAAAAATGGTGTAATTAAGTATTGGAATTAATAAATCTATCCTAATCGCCCTTAAAACCAGAAGAGCTGAAACCAGAACTTACCAAAACTTTTCTTCTGAAGATGCCAAGTGTGTTCCATGTCATGGCCTTACTGGCCCTGCCTAATCAAACTGCGGGATCAGGAGTGGTGTAAATAATATTCCCAAATAGCCTAAAATTCTCTGTCCTACCTAAACAAACGTGGGCACCTTTGCAATGCCCCTCGATCGACTGACTTGAACAACAGGTGAAAGAAAAATCAATTGTTTGTTTCTAGAAAAGCCACAAACAGATGACCCAAAGGTGACCTGAAGTTTGGAAGGCCAAAAGCCCCAAAAGTTTGGAAGGTCAAGAGCCCCAAAATCAGCACTAGAAGGGACTTCCCCATCCAACAGACAGTTTAAAAATAAAACACATACATGATGAGCTTTCAATCCGGAGTGAAATTAATTTCTAGAGACAATTACTAAAGGCTAATTTGAAGAACACTTTAATGTGAGAGCAACATGCTGTTTGAAGGAATTATTTATGCCAGCCAGGGTGTAAGACTGACATATTATTATTAAGCAAAAAGTTGCAGTCAAAATAAATGTCTTAAATTCTCTGGAAGTGCAAGAACAGCGTGTGTAGATGAGATGGTGCCATGAAGCCCATTTATAAATCAAAAGCAAAGGATGAGTTGGGAATTATAACTCATTTTAACGGATTGTGATCGAGCCCCGAACGTGCAAACAGAACCTGTTCCAAGTCAGAAACCTGGAATGAATTTGGATAGTTGGAACCTCGAGAATAAAATGCTCTTCTTTGTCTTTTCCCCATTGTGAGGAAACGAATTAGGCATTGGTAAGAGCAGTCTTGAGAGCTAAATAAATTCATGTTGCATCTGCTTCAACGGGAAAATGAGTGTTGCTACTTTTTTAATGTCGATTTTTTTAAACAAAATGCTCAATTATATACTCAAAATGTTCAATTAGACACTAGGCAGAATTGTAAGACACAGCTTAAGGTGACCTCAGCCTTCCTGAGCTACTGAACTGGATAAAAATGCAGTGAGGAAAAAAGAAAAAAAATCATTCAAGTAACGTACAATTGCATTAAGAGAGGGTGTGAATATGTAAAGTCCACAAGTGGCAGCTGCAAAATATTTCCAAATAGACACTTCAAAGTCTGTAATAAGCAGCAATCCCCAATTTCTGCTGAGGATGCATTTTCATGCCATTACTTACCGTGCCCAATGAGTGCTTCTGTGTTTCAAAGAAGAAAACATCCTTACAGTGACTACTCTGACCACCTTCTCTCCCTCCTTGCTGTCCTACAGGCACCAATCCCTCTTCCACCAACCACAAAAGACAGAAAGATAAAAACCCAGGGACCAACATTGTGCTTGCCAAGCTGCTGACCCACCCTAAAGATGAAAAGCAAGGTATTTTTTTTTCCCCATCAACTGCTTTGCATGAAGAACCCACAGCAAAAAAAAAAAAAAAAGCTACAGGTTTGGTGCACTGCTCATGATGTAACTGCAGATGAACCTCTTTCTCCTGCTCTCAGGGAATACTGATGCCTGAATCTCAGGGAATATTTGAGCCCTGAGGCCTCAAAGAGGCAGAAGCTCGGAGGGAGGACACTGCTGAAAGGCTTCTTGGCTCAGTTCCCGAGGAGCTGATCCTTTGGAATAAAACAGATCTCAGTGAGGGGCAGCTTTTTACACGAGGAAAACACAGGGAAGAGAGCACTGCAGAAACTGAGATTATCTTCACGTTCATAGGGAAGAAGTGCTTAAAAACGGAGTCATCAGAGGCCCCTGCATTGTACACAAACTGATCAAAGTTCTCCCGTCCACTGAGCTAATCTGCCAAGCAAAGGTCCAGAGTTAATCTCTCCTCCAAAAGGGCCAGATTTTCAACTCCCTGAGACAACCATTCCAGGGCAAAGCTCCGCAGAGAGACTTTGTCAAGCACCAAATCCCTTTGAAAACAGTTAAAAGCAAAGTCTCTTTTACCTTGCTGCCCATCAGCTCTGCTAATCCTTTACCAAAGTGAAACCCTTTAGAAGCCAAATTATAAATTAGCAGAACACGGTAATTTATTGTCTTATTATCAAAAAGTAATGGCGGGGAGGGAGGAAAAAAAAAATCAATTTGGAGAGGGCTCTTTTCTGTGGCTGACTTGCCAGTTTTGCAAAACTGTAATTTCCCTTGTGGGAAATCCATTTTCTTGTGGAAATACTACTGTATGTATTGGCTGCTTTTCCATGAATTATATCCAGGCTTCTGCATAAAATACTGTCATTTTGCAGCAGCAACAGTCACAGTGGTGGATCAAAGCTGATATAACCTCTTCCTCTCTGGGCTTTTAACACCACTCACCTGAGTGCTTTGCTAAGTGTGCTGAAGGTTAATCATTTAAAAGAATGATGTATTACCCCTACAGAGAAAGAGTTTTTATCCAGATCCAAGGATTTTAAAACTTCTAAATATACAATGAATAATCTGACCTGACACACAAAAATCCTTGCATTGCCCATAAATATTATTTTCTGTACAAACTTTAAAAGTCACGACACAGTTGTCTTGCTAAGCACTTCTCTTTATTTCAGGTTTGCTTTCCTTGGCAAAAGAGGAATGTGAAGTTCACTTGGAGAAAAATATATGTCCTGGGGGCCCTCTATAATGAATGACTTGGCTTTTCTCTGCAAGTGCTTGTACTATTTTGAGAAATGGATATATAGTGGGGTGGTTACCAGCAGTTCCTTTTGTTGTAATTTCTGAAATGAAGCTTCTCATGTTTCAGAGAATAATTGATTTTTTTTTTAAATAGCTTTCCTGTAGCTATACAACTCATTTTATTCTGGCACTTTTTCCTTTTTGTTCCTTTTTTTCCCCTCCTCTCAGATGCTTAATTATCTTTTGCAACGGTACACAAAATCAAATTACACAGCTGCAAGGTAGGTAGTTTCCTGGTATTCATCAGCATTGAAAAAAGAAAAGGATGTTTTTATAATTTTGTCACAGACACTCCAGTCATCTTTGTTTTTCTCTGTTATCTTATTATTAAAATTCTGCTCTCAATTAGGGTGCTAAAACAATGCAAAACCTTAGTTTTACATAACAGAAAAATATTCAGCTCAGGGTTTAAACTGTGTCTGCATTACCAGCCCTTTGTGTTTAGGTACTTCACAGGTCCCAGTGCTGTAACATATATATATATATATATATAATATTCCTCTGAAGCACAGGGGGCTTCAGAGTGAGGAGATGAAACCTCCGGAAATCAACCCCATAATTTTATCCCTTTCCTTCAAGCCTTCACACGGATGTTGGCGTTAAGTTGTTGTCCCCACCACTGCAATGGGCCACATCCTCAGGTTTTTACACCTCTAATATCCAGCTGATACCAGTGAAAATAACATTCACAGCATAGAACAGCTCCCAGGATCCTTCCCTTTAAAAGAGCAGACGCAGAAGAAGGTTTGAAGAAATACAACCTGTGATTTTAGGATGCTTTGAGAAGGTGGTTGTACCAAGCTGCCCGTATTTACCTCCTCTCTGCTGACTCTTCTCTCTCTCCAGGGAGGTTTTTTTTGCCAGCAGCTCCTGCTGGGAAGTTGGGAGGGTCTGGATTTACCCTCACAGAAGTCACCGCTGGTTTGTTGTGTCAGGACTGATCGAGCAGGGACCGTCCAAGTGTGTCAGGAGGTGCTGATGGGGCTCCCCACACAACACAAAAACACAAGCATGCAACCAAAAAGAACAATTCCAGAGGAAAATGAGAATTTATATAACATTTACAGGGGCAGAGAGTCTGGATAAGAGCTTTAAGATCATTGAGCTTAACCCAGCACTGCCAAGGCCACCACTAACCCCTGTCCCAAAGTGTCCCATCCAGACAGCTTTTCAATCCCTCCAGGAACAGCGACCCCAGCACTGCCCTGGGCGGCCTGTTCCAATGCTTGACATCTCTTTCCATGAAGAAATTCTTCCTAACATCCAATCCAAACCTCCCCTGACACAACTTGACTAATAAACAGATATTTACTCTCAGTAGCCAACATGTATTTATAAACAGCTATGAAAATCTCTCCTCCACTGGTTGGCCTTTAAAACAAACCACCAAAGTAGAACCAGTCCTTGGGAGCCAAATCTCAAACATGAGGATGCAAATTTCCATCCAGTCATGCCACAAACCCTTCACATGGAAACAAAGGTGATGACCTAAATCCCCCCAGACTACTGGAGGCAGATTTTTGGTAATATTTCTCACATCAGTTCTATTGTTTCCCCCTATAATGCACTGACCCAGATCTGTTGGTGTAATTTTTCAGCTTCTAATACTGATAATATTGCTTTTAGACAGTGGTTTCAGGGCCCTTTTGAGATGAGTTCTTCAAAGCTGCAGCTTAATCCATTCTTTATTAGCTTCTGTAAGGTGATTACTTCTTCAGGGCTGGATGGCAGTACTTAAAGGAAATGAGCATTCCTTTACCAGCCATCACTGCTCCACTTCCAGAGCATCTGCTGCAACTTTAACGCTTTAGGGTTGAGTGATGGGGATATAAAACAAGAGGAGACACTAAGAGAAAAGTTTCAGATGGTAAATGTGTTGCCACTGTGACATTTTTTTAACGAAATCCCAAACTGTGACAGGTGCTCAGGGACTGATGGCCCGTGACGGGCAGTGTGGAGGTCACTGGAGCCGCCGCTGCTGCTGAGATGTCATTTTATTTTTTAGTTCCCAAATGAAAAATCGCCCTCTGAATGCAGTTTGTTAGAATCCTGTTGCAAGCAGGGGCTGGGGGAAGTCACATCACGGTCGCAGATTACCCTCCCTTGCTCGCAGGAGGGATAGAAAATAAAGGGATAGAACCAGATCTGCTGCATCTGTCAGGCCGTAATTAGATGGAGACACTTTCTTCTGCCCATGTGAACTCCTTCTGCTAATTCCATGAAAACTGTGCTGACTAACACAAGGCTGAGATGGTTTCAAGGAATACTTGTTCAGCTAATAACTGCAGAAAACAAGTGCCACGTGTTGTCATGGAGAAGGACCTGCTTCAAGGGCAAAGCAGCCTGACCACGGCTCTGTGATTCCAGACAGCAAATCCACAACAATAAGGCAAATAAAGAAAAAAGAGAAAAGACTAATTAATTTCAGAGCTGTTAAGAGCCAGAAATGTTAACAAAAAACCCAAACAACTCCTGGATGTTATTTATATCAATGTCTGTATATCGGTCCAATTGCTGCTGTATGCATTCCATGATAAATAAAGTCTTGGGAAGAAAAATAAACATTGTGGTGTTTCTTTAGGAGCAGAAACAGCTTCCCCCAAACAAAAGGGTGAAGGAAAACATGTATTAAAGTACAGGGCACATAGTACTGATGTAAGAAGGTTGAGATCTGATCTATCACAGCTTTAAGAGAATGACTTTGTTCCCAGTCAAAGAATCATGGAATGGTTTGGGTTGGAAGGGACCCTAAAGATCATCACAATCCACCCCCTGCCATGGGCAGGGACACCTTCCACTAGCCTAGGTTGCTCCAAGCCCTGTCCAACCTGGCCTTGGACACTCCCAGGGCTGGGGCAGCCACAGCTTCTCTGGGCAACCTGTGCCAGGGCCTCAAAACACCAGAGACTTCCAAGAGTAGTTTTAAAGCTCCACAAACTTCTGAACCCATTTGTTATGTAGTTCCCATCTCAAGGTGAAACAACAATAAATATATAAAAAATTAATTGTGTTCCCAAGCCTTTTATGAAAAAAAAAAAAAAAAAAAACAGAATTATATTGAATTTTTTAAGGAAAAGTCGGTGCAGGGCAATCGCTGTTGCGAAACCTTCCTAATGAATCATTCCAGCCTGCCATCCTTCACAGGAGCAAGGAATATCCATGTACAGAACCAGGACATTCATTTTAATAAAAGAAAACACAAACATCCACAGGAATGCAGGGAACTAAGTAAATACATTTCAGAACAAAACAAAACCAACAACAACAAACAAATAATAATAAAATAAAATAAAAAAACCTAAACTGTCAAATCTGGCCATTACAAAAGGGCAGCATAACCAAACACGTTCCATTTCCAATCTGATCAGAAATAATTTAAATTTCTGTGATACATCAAGTTCACCCCAACATGCCTCAGTCTGGGGTACCACCACATTTATCCCTAAAAATGTCCCAGTCCCTCTGGGTCTCTTCTGCTGAGTCCAACGAAAAACAAGAAGAAAATTCTAATTGAAAGCCCATTAAGCATTTTTTTTTTTTTTTGGGTAGGTTTTCATGTATTTCCTCCATTTCATATCTTGGCAGCAAAGCTGAAGAAATCACTGCTTAATTTTAAATAATTCACTTGACTTTCCTAAGTGTTGGGCAGCGTTATCAGCAGGGAAAAACGACACAGTCTCTGGGACACAGCTTGAAACCTGAAGGTCTGTGTTTTGCTCTGCCAAACACCTGGTCTGAGTTCATGGAAACACTTCACCTCTTTCCCCCCTGCTTCCCATTCTTGTTTCTTATCTGCTGCATTTTGGTTTCAGGGCCCCCTCAGAGCAGGAGATATTTCTGGGTTTGTGTTTGTGCCGTGCCAGGCGCGACGAGAGCTGGCTGGGGGGCCCTGCTGGGTGTGTCCTGCTGGGTTCCTTCTGGGGATGTCACTGGGAAGGGTCTTTGTCTCCTCGTGCCACGCTGGGCTGGGCCAGGTGTTGTGTCTGTTGGCTGTGCTGCATCTCAGCAGGGCAGGGATGCTGGAAAAGTTTGAGGTCTGGGAGATAAAGGTGGCCACACTTCAGCAGATCCCACTGCAATGGGGATTTGGTCCACGGATAAGCCAGGAGGGAATGAAGAAAATGAAGGAAAGTGCACATTGCACACCCCAGAGGCACCCAAAAAGGCAGGCAGGTGGGGAGTGGACAGATATCCCCCAAATTCACCTCCCCAAAACCCCTGAACGATGACAAGAAGGAGGAAGAGAAGGATTCTGCTCCTGCAACAACTCTCGGAAAGGATGGTGAGGTTCTACCTCAAACTGCATCCCCACCTACTTCTGTCTCACCACAGAGTTTCACAATGGAAAACACGATAGGAACTCTGAAGTGGCAGCACAAGACCCTGTCAGGACAGGAGTGATGAAGGGCTGGAGGAGCTCTGGATTTATTTTCCTCTGGAAGGAAGCAGTTCTTGTCACTCCTCCAGCTTTCGCTCCCTCCAAAACATTTTGCTCCTCACCAAAGCCTTTGGGGTGCTGGACTCAATATCAATCAAACCAGACAATCCTGCAATATCCAAGCCCTGCTCAAAATTGATGGAGAAGCCCAGCTTCTCTCCTGAGTATTTAATCTCAAATAAACACTGCAGTGCTTTGGTGCCGAGCCCTTCACCCCCACAGAGCTGGGTCACCCCTCAAACTCACTGGTTCAGCCACTTCACAGCAATTTGGATTGGAAATCTTGAACATTTCCATGTTCCTGCCAGAAGAACTGGGATGTTCACAGGCAGCATCCATGCTGTGAGCAAGTCTGGCGGGAACAAAACCATCTCTAGGCAGGGGAGACTTTGTGCTAACAACAGCAACTATTTTCTATAGTAAAGAGAACAAAAAAAATTGGTATTTACCTATGACTTGCTAAAACATGGACAGTTCTGTCAGGCTCCTGGTGGGATTCTTGGCTTTGTCCTGTGCAGGGTGAGGAGCTGGACTTTGATGATCTTTGTGGATCTCTTCAAGTTCAGGATATTCTGTGATTCTGGAGGGATGGAAAAGCACAGGGTGTGTTGTTAAACTGTTCACAGAAGTGCTGTTTAATACAGGTCTAACCTATTCCAGCCAAACCCTGTTACCAGCAAATATCCACGCACAGCAAATCCAACCCCACGTCTGGGAACGGGCTCAGGCAGAAATGCAGGGCTTTTATAGGATCAGTGATGGTGTTTAAAAAAAACCCAACACACTGATGAAAAAAGATGGCATTATCACTGAAGTATGATATTCAATTTAAAATGGATTAGGGAGCACTCTGGGTGTAAGTGCTGTACTTTAAGTAGCAATGATAGTTCAGCTTTGGATACACACATTACATCCCGTCTCTTTGTACTTCAGTGGAGCTTCTGGCATCTACACTGTTATTAAAGCTCTCATTGTAATGCATTAAATACTGTAAATGCTCTTCTATAATAATCCTTCACATGCTCTTTGCCCCTTCACGAGCATAGATGCAACCAGAAGTGGAAGAAAACAAAAAGGATGTGGTTAGAGCGGGTGCGTCCAAAAAATCAGTCCAAGAATTGGACCAATAAACAAGTTATTTGGCTTCTCCAAGAAGCAACGCTCATCTTGCAGAGCTTTCTGCTGGAGGTCACAGTTGCAAGCCCCAAAGCACCCCTGCAAACAGCACAGGATGCCCACAGTGCCCATCCTGGGATGCACAGGGAGGTGCTCACGCACAAACGCTGCAGTCACAAAGAAATCTGGGTGTAAAAAAAAATCCAGCAAATGGCTTTGCTCAAATCACACAACCAGACACTCCAGTCACTGTTATCCAGATCATCCTAAACTCTCTAAACCAACTTAATAGGAGTGCCCATAAAAGCTGCATATTGCATATTGATTTTCCTATTCCTATTTTATTGCAGCAAGTCCCTCCTGAAGATGTACCACAGCTATTTGTTCCTTCCAGCCTAATAGTTTGTGAGGTTGTAATTTAGTTTCCCTTCCAGTAATCACATGTGTACACACATTTCCAGACACATTTCTTACATAAAATGCCATTGATCCAGAAGGTGGAGGATGGGTTTTCCCAGTTCACAGTGCAGCAGGTTCTTCCACAGAGCAAATCTTATCATTCCTGTCTAAGACAGCAATATTGGCTTCCCCACCTTCCTTCCTTCCCTCCCCACCTTCTTTATTCCTTCATTCAGAGATTCACAGAATGGTTTGGGTTGGGAGGGACCTTAAAAATCATCTCATTCTACCCCCTGCCAAGGGCAGGGACACCTTCCACCAGCCCAGGGTGCTCCAACCTGGCCTTGGACACTTCCAGGGATTCAGGGGCAGCCACAGCTTCTCTGGGCAACCTGTGCCAGGGCCTGCCCACCCTCACAGCCAAGAACTTCTTCCTAATATCCTTTGCTTTAGTCACTGTAGTTGTATAAATATAATGAAACACTTAAAAAAAAAACCCCAGAAAACAAATGGATGAGTAAATGTGTTTAAACTGTTTGGTAAAAGTGACCTGGAATTAGGACCCAGAAGTGCTCCATGTGCCAGGCTTCATCCTGGATTACACTTGGTCTGGATGATTCTCACAGTCCGAGGTTTCAGTCAGGGAATCGTGGAATGGTTTGGGTTGGAAGGGACCTCAAAGGCCATCCCATCCCATCGACAGGGACACCTTCCACCAGCCCAGGCTGCTCCAAGCCCTCTCCGCTTGCAGAGTTTGGACAGAAACATTGGCAAGGGGAGATGCACCTTTAAATCTAACCATGAGTCAGTGCCTTTGATTTGCAATTTAACACGTGGCACAGGAAAAAACAATTTTTAGTCGGAAGAAATTCCCAGCTGGAGGCATCGAGCTATTTGTGTTTGGGAAACCTATTTACTTATTAGGGGCTGAAAGCCCAATTAATCTGGGAGGAGTGGAGGACTTGCATAGACAATTGACAAAAGCAGACGCTGTTTCTGTCCAATGTTGTCAGATTTAAAGCTACACATTTATTTTATGTCACAATAGCAGGGTTTGGTAGGAAGCAGCACTGCCAGACTACGACTGCCCACGCTTTTCTCAGTAAGCAATTAGAAACCTGCTATTTAATACACCCAGACTTGCTCTGGAGCTCGTTACATGGAAGTCCAGAGCCCTGGATTTGCTTGATACTTTCAGAGTTTGGAGGCCGAGACACTGCAGGAAAAGCCCTGAAGACTGTCAGCACAAAGGGATTTCATTAATTTTACCACTGGCTGGATCAGTGTTTGCAGTTGCAACACCCATAATAACATTTGAGTGGTGTCACAGCCAGTATTTATTGCAGGTTTCCTTCTTCTTGCTCTGCAATTCTTACTGCTCAGACTGGTTTTATTTCTCCTCCTAGAAAGCCAGAGAAGAAATGCAGTCCCACACAGAGGAACTACCACTTTGCCTCTCTAATTGAGAAATCAGCAGCACAAGCCCTGACAGAGTTGGTTCACCCAAAATTATACGAAGTACTTGTAAGGAGGGTTTGAAAGATAACAACCAAGTCTTGACCCCTCCAAGAGCTGTCCAGAGGCCCAGGATGAGTGTTAGTATTGGGAAAATATATAAAAATACAAACACTCCACCAAAAAAAAAAATTCACCAATTCCCCCCCAAAATATCTGTCCTGGTCCCTGTGTTATCTATATCCAAAAAGTAGAGGATAAAAGTTTTCCCCTCTGTGATTAGTGCTGAAGAGCTGAGCTGCCAGGCAGTGATTCCAGCAGTGGAGGTGACTTTGGAGCTGTGTGGGATTGGCCTCATTCTCACTGGTGTCCATGTAGGGCTGGGGGGCAACATCTGCACTCCCAGCAACTGCTGAGGTTCCAACTGCCAGGATAAACTCTGGCTGGATGAAATGCTTGTTCCTAAAATGATTCGAGGAGGACTCACTCCTGCTTTCCCAGCAGAAGGTGGGAAAGGGCACCACGTGCTGGCAGAGCCTCAGGCCAATCCTACCCAGGGCTCGGGGTTTGGGTGCCTGGGGGTAATTTTTGGGGGGTTTAATTGTTATTCCCCACCCACGGTCCTGCCTGCAGCTGTGTGACCCTGCCACCTGAGCACAGATCAAAGGGAAAGCAACATCAGAGCAGCTCCCAAATCCACTCTGCTCACTCAGAAAACAGCAAAGGAGAGAGTTTGTTCTTTGAACAACAGCAGCACTTCTCTCTCTTGAAAATTTTTCCCTCGTGGTTCCCCCAAACAATTCTCATGCCTTGAAGCTTTGCCTGCATTTTCTGGAGAACCTGATCCATCTTGATTGTCACCAAAACACCTTTTCACTACCCAAAAGCTAATTTGTCACTCTCTCAAATATTATCAACCCCCCCCCCCAACAACTCTTAACTCCTCACAAAGCACTAAAGATACCACAGTTCAAGGTCTGAAAAAGTCTTACGCCTGATCCAATATTTGTGTTTAAAATTGATTGAAAACATATAAGCCAGTTAAATCAGTACCTACAAATTAAAATAATATCTGCAAGGAATTTTTTTGGCCTGTTACAGCTGGATCCCTGCAATTCCTGCTTCCCACAGGTGCTCCACAAATCCTTTCCCTGTTGACAGCCACGTGTTCTGACACACTCACCCCCAACCCCACTCGCCCTCCCCGGGGTGAACACAAGTTACCCTTCCCACAGACTTGATAGTTTTCAATTTTCTTGCTTAAATCCTCAGTAATCTCCCTCTCTCCTTTGCTTTATCACATCCCAACACCTCCCCCCTGTAGCTCCATTTCCCCGTCTCCAAAAAGTGCTGATTCTGCCTCGGACGCCGCCAGCTCTGCAGCTGCTTCGAGTTCCAGCTCCGCTTTTTCGTGTCGTTTTTAAGCTCCCAATTTTACCTTTGGAACGATGCCAAACTTTTACCAACCATTTTTTTACTTGCCTTTTTCTTTAGCTTTTAATTTCGTACATAAAGAGGAGACAGAGTTGAGGGGACATGAACTACCCTGAAGGGGTGAACCACATTACACGGAAGAAAAAATCTTTAAATGCAAACTTACAGATCTCTTAATGACTCTTATTAATCTCTTGTTAATGGCTCTTATTATTAATCTCTTGTTTGGGGGTTTAGCAGCAATAATGGCAGAATTTTAAGAGCAGTGACTGTGGAGATACAGAAGGAAGGAGAAATCCAGCCAACTTCATGTCATGTATTAACATCTGTAGCACTTAAATTAAATATAATATTTCTTCACAAGCCAGCTTAGGGGTCAGTCCATGGAAAAATGGGATACTGCCTGTGCCATTTTGCTTGGTCTTGTTCAGGCAGCAGCACTAGAATAAAAAAAAAATGATGAACAAAGGCAGAAGTTTTGTTTCCAGGAAACCTTTACCAGCTGCTTCTCACTCAAACAATGGCCCCTTTCCCTGGTCAGCTTTAATTAAAATCTCCAGACACAAAAGAGGGGTCAGGATTGGCTTAAGAAAGCAGAAATATTCACCTGAAAGGCACTTCAGAATGAGAAATGTATTAAAAGGTTGGACATGAAACAGATTCTCCACTCCTTTCATTCCTCCTCATTCTCCTTAAAAGTATATTATGGAAGTTTATTTTTTACAGCCTTTTTCAGGAGAGTTTTTCCACTGAAGGGTCTGACTAGGCAGACTTTACTGAGGTAAAATAAATTATTTTCATTTTTACTGCTTTCTCAAGCTGCTATTTCTTTCTTTCTTTTTTTTTTAATAGAGAAAGAATAAAATATCTCATTAAAACATTGCCATGTTTTCAGATCTGTGTTCTATTGAACTTGTTGAAATAATAAACAAATGATACAGAGAAGTGGATTTATCATTAATTTTTTTTTTTAAATTTGCTTTTTCTGACACCCTCTGTCCCCTTTTACATATTTAGGGTTCTTTGGACTGGCTGTTTATTAAGAAGGGTGGGATGAGAAGGTTCAGCTTTTCTCTCCAGAACTGTCTGGAACTGGGACCTGACAACACCTTGATGCCTCCACTAAAAAGTCTGAGCACAGAGTCTGAGTGGCAAAGTTGCTCTGTTTTTCAGTAATTGTATAATCACCAGTATAATTTAATGTGAATTTAATGAAACCATGGGTTTAGGAAAGAAAATTAACCAATTTGAGAAGGATTACCACAACGGAGCAGCAGATGAAAGCCTAAGACTGCTCTGAAAAATAAAACTGTGCCTGATTTACATTTATATTGTGCCTTCTTTTTTTTTTTTTTCCTTTTTTTTTTGGCAATTGTTTTTGTATTCCTCCTCAATTATTCCAAGGCTGTGTTTTATTACTCTAAATAAAGGGATAATAAAATACGGTTCCTACACTAGATTTTAAAATGAAAGAGGGACAAGTAGAGTCTGGCAACAGAGTCTGTTTGCTTTAAGATCTGAGGAAATAAATAAAGTTTTCAAGCTGGAAATAATCAGAGCATCACCAACTACTTCCACAGATTGGGATTGTGGGAAAACAACCCTGAATCCCAAGAGAGCAGAATAAAAAATGGGGATTATTCTCAGATTACTCTCTTGGTTCCTTGGGGGAAGCCACGGCTTTGGTGCTGCAGAAATGTGTCCAACAGCCACCAGGATCCTACTGTCCATCCCAAGGGGGAGAATAGGATTTAATGGCACTTCACAGGCAGGAATAATTTAAATTTTTTTAAAGAGAGACATTTTTAAAGTGTTTTAACCATGAAATATTCCTAAATAATCCCCTCTTCCTTATTAGCCCCTTGTCACCAGGCAGCTCCTGCCCTGCCTTTGGGACACACTGGATGCACAGGGAGATGCCTGAAATTGGACATTTTCTGCTGGAATGAAGCATGGAAAAGACTAAATCTGCCTCAGAGGATGTAATATCAGCTGTCTCCCAGGACACCAGCTCGCAGGTACCCAAATTACTGGGTCATTTGTTGAAGGCTGGACAGGGCTTGGAGGAAGCTGGGATAGTGGAAGGCAAGGAATGGAATGAGAAGATCTTGAACGTTTCCAACCCAAACCATTCTGGGATTCTATGACAAACCTTGGCCAAAGCTCAGCTTATTTTTCTGGCATAATCCCACAGGAAAGACAGCAAATCCCCCTTCCTTGTGAAGTGTCACTGCAGCAGAGCTCAGCCCACAGAATTTCAGGGGAATATCCAACCACAGCCCGACCCCCTGAGGGATTTTATTTCGTGGTGTGGGTTTGGGTGAGGCTCATTATTTACCTTGAAGAGCCCACTGTGCCAGGGGCCGTGCAGGGAGCAGGGAAATGCCCTGGCAGGGAGTGGATCTGGAGGTAGAATTGACGTAATTAGCGCTGCCAGAACACCTCACCCACTGCATTGGTCACAAATTAGCCGGAGAGCCACGACTTTTAACGACCTTTTCACTTGCGTGGGAACAATTTCTGCAGCAGCCCCTTTTTTTAGTTTCTGTAATTAAAGTAATTTAAAAGTTTCAACCAGAAAGTGCACTCAAGGCACATGAGCTGATAAAGGGAAACGTTGGCTTCCAGAGATCTTTTTTTTCCCCCCCTATGCAGAGCTCCCACTGCGCCACAAAATTACAGAATGTCCAGCTCTCAGTTTGGCTCGACAACAAAGGGTTTCCACCTTCTCACTCCGTGCTTTTTTTTTCATATGTTTGTTTTTCAATCTGGATGCTTTTAATGGGGGAAGAAATGAAATCTGTTGCTGTGACTGTGTGCCAGAGTTAAATGGGAACAGAGAACTGGAAGAAAGTTTGGAGCACGAGGAAGCCAGACAGGGCCATTCCCCAGGTTCCAAAGCTGAAATATTTTTATGCTCCAATGTTATTTTTTTTCTTTTTTTTGAGTTTTATGCTTCTCTAATTAGTTTTTGAGGCTGCAGTGCTTGTTATGCCCATTTCTACAATTAATTTGGGTATGATTGAATGGAAGGAAATAATCTTTGTACGGAAAACAAAGATCCACGCACAGGTCTAACTGCAATATTTCTTTTGAATATTGAAAACATGGAAAAAACTAAGTTTTAAAGACACTGAAGCAAAGAAAAAGTTACCTTCAAAGTCTAATTCTTTACACACATTATGTATTAGGTGCTCTTGTATCATGACATTGGAAAATAAGTCACAGGGCCTAAATATCTTTACAGAAGTGCCCCAAAAAGCTAAATTTTGATTTTTCCCATGACGTTCCCTGGAGGCACTGACCAACCTCCAAATGATGCAGATCAACTCCAGCCACAAACCATTCAGAAATATTTTTAAGCCATTAATTTAACTTAATAAACAGGAAAAGCACTCACTTATATTTTGAAGGAATTTTAGCATTTAGTGTGACAACTGAAACATAACAACCCAAACTCAAAAAATGTATTTCCTAGCATAAATCACTATAAAATAACAACTTCAGGACATTCTCCTCTGGTCTACCTAAAATGTACAGACAGTTATTGTTCCCAAGGAGAGCAGGTGGTGACACTGGGTTTACTTTTTGGCTTTTAAATGTGTGTTTAGGAATAATTCCCCCCCCTGGTCTCAATATTCTGCAAGTGAAAAACTACCAGGAGGATTGCTTATAACAAAGGATGATCTTATAAATCAAGAAACACTCATATACACAGCACAAACGGGAGAACAAAATATAAAGGGGAAAAGAACGTTTCAAAAGCCGAAGAGTTCATAAAAACTGGGTTTTACTGTTTGTGTTTGACCCCTGGGTCATGTTTAATACAGCACATAAAGGAATGTTGTTGGGAGTGCTGGTTTTTAGGCAGGTGGAATGTGAGCACCCTGCTCTGTCTGGGGCTTTGCATCTTCAGGAATTATTCTGTGCTTTAAATAACAATTAAACAGCCTCACAGATATACAATTAAACTGCATTCATTAGCAGATTATGAGCCCATTAAACACCAACCTCTGACGGATAAATAATCAGAATAAAGAGGTGCACTTGCCTCGTGGTTATAATTAAATGATTAATTTATTACTGCACTCCTATGTCTTGGCAGTTGTGGAAACCATTAACAGGGTAAATGGTGATACTCTTTTATTGGTTTGAGGCAATAAACTGTCATAACAAATATCAGGCAAGAGGGTATTTGGCCCCCCACACAGAATTTGGGCCATTTTACTTCTGATTTTAAAAAAATTTCAGTACTAAGACTTCTTATTATTTGGCAGAGACAGAACATGCCCATGGGATTATGGAAGAGTTGTGTCATGTGGAAACAGAAGTCACCACGAGCTGCTTTTGTTCTAAGGCACTGGAAAGTTGTGGAAAACTGGTGTGACTGTTCAGGGCTCCACAAACTCACAAACAGCAGTTTTCCCATCACATTAGGAACACACCAGAGCTGGGAATCTAGAAAACATTGCTTAACCTTGGGTTTTTTTTAATAACAAACCACCCTGATGGACTGAATTAAGGTGGAAACACCTGGTGAAAGCTGAAAATCAAGTCTGATCCCTAAAACTCTCCCCCATTCCTGCTGACCAAAGTGGAAACAGTTAATTACCCATTTTACCATGAATTAATCGACCATTTGGGTCTAACAAAAGACAGTGGGAAAAATAATCACAGCTCATCTGTCCTAGATACAGAAACACTCCAGGGTGGGACAGAGACCACATGACTGAAAACTAAAAATGGATTTTCAAGGTTCTGCCTCAGTTTTCCAGTGTAGGGGACTCATTGCAGCTGAAATACAGCCCTCACATTAATTTTGCTCCACTCGTGGTCTGTGGGGTTTTTGTTATGTCCAGGGAACACCTCCCTATATATCTACCTCATTACAACCTGATTTTTGTCCTTAAACACCTGTTAAACCAACAAACGTGTCAAAAGAAAGTACCTGCACACAGAAATATAGATTATTCTGCCCCAAAAGCCTTAAAAAAATCTTATTTCTTTTTTGATTGAATGGTTTCTCAAGCTGAACAAAGAGCTGTCACTTCTTTTGAGTGATATCTCTGCCGATTGTGCCATTTGATCATCCATAATATTGAGGAGCCGTGGCACTGAAGGGAGGTTAATGAGCTCCTGACAGCTTTTAATTGCTCCCTTTCTGAGACATCATGGACTAACCTGTCCGTGCCACACCAGATTCAAATATTTCCTCTTATTCCAGAACACAATTTACATGATTTCTCACATTTAGTGTTTGAATTATCCCAACCAGTAAAGAGAGGTGGTGCAGAAAGTCCAAAAGGAACTCAGAACTTAGAGAATCATGGAATTATTTAGGTTGGAAAAGACCTTTAAGATCATGGAGTCATCATGCCAAGGCCACCACTAACCCATGTCCCCCTCCCCATGTCTTTTAAATCCCTCCAGGGATGGGGATCCAGCACTGCCCTGCTCAGCCTCCTCCAGGTCTTGACAACCCTTTCTATGAAGAAATGTTTCCTAATAAGTTCCTATTATCAATAATTTCACTTTTTCAGGGTCGCCACTCCCCTTTTTTTTTTTTTAATCAGTTCCTCTATCACCACCTCTAGAGTCACTTTGGGGGGCAGAACCCCAGAAGTTTTGATATGAGCCATCACATCAAACAACACCCAAGGAAAGGAAAACACAGAACATCAATATTTATAGATCTTGAAAGGCCACTGTCAGGTTTTATTTCTGAACTTGATGCATGTTAGAGAAAACAATAAGCAAGAGAAAACAGCAATAAAGCAAAGGAGAAGTCAAAGTGCTTCGAGAGATTAATTCTCAAAGCAAGACAATGGAGTGGCTGGAAGAGAGAGTTAGAGTGGTGTCAAATCTCCCTGAGATTATAAAGGAGCTTGGTGGGCAGATGGATTGGGCAATCATTTGATAGGGATCAGTTTATAACAGAGATAAAACAGAAATGAAGAAAGGGAAGGAGATGCTTTACAGCAGGACAGGGAGTTAGCAGCTGACTTTTCGTGCTAATTTAATGGCAGTTGTTTTACCAGAGAGTGACCTGTCAGAACGGGCAGGATGGGAAATGAAATTAGGAAGATGCAGGAGAGATCAATGCCCTGCTCAGGGTGAGCCATTTAAAAAGGCAAACGAGATGCAAGGAAGAACAAATGGTGGAAGAGCAGATTCAGGGGAGAGGGGAACCAACAGAAAAATGGGGTACGAAAGAAGCCCCAGACTTTATTCCTAGAGAAAGCAAACCAATAAAGCTCATCTGCAATTAATAGCAGCCTGTATTCCAGGTGTGACACTCCAAGGGATGCAGCTGCCAGTCACACAGATCACCATCACTTGACCCCTTTAGTATCAGCTGAAATCTGGGACTGTGAAATGGCCTTTAAAAAATACCAACCAACCAACCAACCAACCAACTAAATTTCTGAGATGATTTAAAGACAGGCCTTTCTCCTGCAGGTCATAAAGCAAACTTTAGTGATAACATGATAAACTTCAGAGATCAGGTAAGTAAACTTAAGTAAAATGAGGGCAAGTTAAATCACCTTTAATGCCAGTGACAGGAAATATCTCCCAGACTTGCAAACAAAGAGGGGTTACAAGAGCTCTTACCCAGCTCCTGTGAATGTTAACAAAAATGCCCCATAGCTTTGACATTTTCCATTTTTTTTCCCCATTTTTCCTCCATTTCACTTGCTGTGTATTATTCCACTCCACAGCTATTCCTGCTGAACAGACTATTCCAGGGACAAACCCCTATTGCAATTTTTTCCCTTTATAATATAAACATTATCAAGCAGTAATTGATGCACCAACCATTTTCCTGAATTTATTTATAAAAAAAGTTACCTGGCTTTCATTCCCTGGAGATAAGATACCAAATCCACCTCTCTCCTTTCACTGCTCTTAACCCCAATGCAAAAAGTCTCTGCCACATCCCCTAAATACACACATTTCCCTGCAAGCCTCTATAATCCCTCCCCAATATCCTCCCCCCCCCAGTCTCCTGTTTCATTCTCTACATCCTTTCCATAAACTCCTGATGTTTTAAATCCCCAATCACTTTTCTCACTCAGCCATGTCTCACTTATCCCAGTAATTTCATACTTATATTAAAACATTTGTAACTCCCATTCAGCAATCTTATTATAGAAGATATGCAGCTTTTCTCTCTCAGCTCTGCTTTGATTTACAGCCTCACTGAAGGTATCTTCCACTGAACATTGTTACCCCGTGGATAAATCACCTTGGGATTTAAGCAGCGACATCTAAATCTCCTTCCACCCTCATTACTTCACCTAATAAAACATGGACAGGAGCGCTGCAGTTTAGAATGCAGCTGACTTGTGACATACAGCCCCTTCCCAAACATTATTCTGATTTTTCTTTTTAGTTTATTTCTTTTTTCTGTTGGGTGGGTGTGTTTCCCCCCCCCCCAGCCTTTCCTGCCCAGGGCTGGAGGAACATCTACAGCATGTCCTTGGTGCTTCCACCCAGGAACATCACACTTAAACCTCAGAGAAATCCCCCTGGGGGAAACCTGAAGCTGAAATTGGAAAAAGCTCCTGGGAACCTGAGAGCATTTCCCAGCTCTGCTCTTCCTCTGCATCCACTGCTCCAGGTGTAAATCACACTCCAACAGAAATTTCCACCTGCACTTTCAAAAAGCATCCGCCGGGCACGTCCTGCTTACACAACCATTTCACCCAACCAGGGGGTGTTTAGCAGATTTAATAAGCACCTGATTGGAAAACTGGCTACCTTGCAACATTAGAACAAATTCAATTAGAAATCAAAGCTTGCAAGCATGTTTCAGGATGTGATTAGTAAATAAATAACCTTACCTACTGCAGGGTTTCAGCTGGAAAACATCGAGAGGAGATACCTTGGGTTGCTTGTTTGATTTATTTCCGCTGGAGAGACGGATCCTTTCCTCTAAAGCCCTGAAAGAGCTGCAAAGGCACCATCCAAGACTCATTCCCTACAAATAAAAAAAGTCCAAAGCTTGCCACAGTTATCCACTTATAAAAATAAAGCCCAGGTTAAGAGGAGGCCTTTTTATACCTTCCCAGGTCACTCCCCCTCAGGGTTTTGGTGGTGTTTAAGCCCTTTTTCCCCAGGTGAACCAGAGCAGCAGGATTTTCTTGATTGCAGATTAATTCCAACCTGGGAGCCAGGCTGTTCCTCACACTGGGCAGTGATTTACACCACGAGTAACTCCACAACCTGCAGGTAACAGCAGTTTCGTAGAACTCACCTCCTGTTGGGTGCACAGGACTTCTCATCATCCCACCAATCTACTTCATATCCCTGGAGAATACATAACAAGATCTATAATGGACACCCCCTCAAAAAAAAAAAAAAAAAAGAACCAACAAAAAAACCCCAAAACATAACCCAGAAAGCTATTCCTGAAATTTAAATTCTGATTTCAATTTCAAGTATGGGCAAGGTCAAGCAACTAATTTGGAAGTTGCAACGTGATTTGAATACAGAAATCATGGCAGGTAACCCATCAGGAATGGCAGTTCACCCATAATGAATTAGGTTTTAAATTGAGTTTTAAAATAATATCAAGGCTACTGCCATCCCATGTGTCACTGTAGGGTTAAGGCTAAAAATAAGGTTGGTTTAAAGAAATTCAGTAATTATATTCATGCCTTTAATACTCACAGTAATAATTATGCCATTATAAAAGTTATCAATTTTATCCTGCTGGATTAAAATCCTTGCTGTGCATTTGAAGGCAGTGGTGTCATAAGCACAAAAAAAAAGTGGTTTAAGTGCAAAGCAAAGCACTTCTGGGAGCTGTCCCAGGAGGGACTCTGGTCACCCCACTTAAATCAGCTCCAAACGTGACCAAAACATCCCCATTTCTGAGAGAGGACTCTCCACTCCAACATAAAACACGTGACACATCTCAAATCTTTTAAAATTTGACATCTCCAATGTTTTAAAGCACAAAATGGAAATACTGGACAAGCATTTCTCTGGCCTCCCTGACCTCCCTCCAATCATCTGGACACCGAAAAATTCCCTGCTGTTCCAGCGCCGTGACACGGCCACGATGCCCTTCCTTGCCCTCGGAACGTCTCCTGTGGGGCTTGGCCTTTTGTACCAGAGCAGCAGCAGAGCTTTGGGAGGATATTTGCTGACCTGTGGGATATTTAAATAGAGGATGTGCTGTGGAACTCAACACATATTCCCCCAGTTGGTGCAAGTATGGAGGTTATGTCACCACTCGACGCTCAAGCTGGTCCTCAATCCTTTTTCCATGTCAGGGATCCCACAGAGTGGGGATGGCACTGCAGGAAAACTGTCCATAAAGAGTCACAAAGATGTCTAACAGTTGTTTCAACAGACCATGAAAGCAGAACACTCCAAAGCAGCGCTGCAGGGTTTCTAAGGAGTGGTCAGAATGCTGGAAGTGTTTGAAGAGGGAGCTGAGCAAACATTGACTCTTCCCTGAGCCAACACTGAAATCCTGCTGGGGTTTGGAGCTGCCTGTTTAGAGCCAGGGAAAACCTGTATCTGTAACACACAAGACACACAGGGTTTTTTGTTACTTCAGGTTCCTCTTTCTACTGCAATTCCCACCTAATTTTTGACACACTAATAAAATACAGAGACGCCAACAGAGACTGAGCTTTCTGATTTAGAGTAGATTGAAATGGTTCAAAAGTCTTATTTGCTTGTGACTTTCATGGAAAATTGAAGTGCTCATGGCATAAATAAACCTCAACAGATTTTGTGACTGTTCTGTTGGGGTCTTGTTTCTATGCTGATCATACAGCAAAGCAAAATGTTCTCTTACTACCTGAAACATCTCATTTTCCATGATGTGATTTAATTATTTTATCATTTATTTTTTTTTTTGTAGTCAGTGCCTACAGAGATTTTTCCATATTAAAGGAGTCCTATTTAAGTGGCTGGAGAGTTCATGACTGGGCTGCTCAGGGAGAAACAAGAAGAAACAGGAGAAGGCAATCTCATTAATGTTAGCAGAGTTGTGCTCAGCTGCAGGGACATTCATTGTGACCAATTTCAGCCCCATTATTTCTCTGACATAAACATGATTATTTTTCCCACTCTGGGAAACTTCTACAAACACACTCATGGCTGGGAAAATTCATCTGATTACAGAAACCCTGAGGTGTGAAAAACTGCTTAAGCAGCTCTTGAACTTCTCTGTAGAACCACTTACTGAAGAAGAGTTCAAGTGTCTCAAGTGTAAGCTCTTGGTGCTGTAGCTGATTAAGGGAGGCAATGGCACTAACTGTGCCATCACTGTCATTTATGGCACCAAACACACCATCAGGGTGCTGTATTTTGTAGCATGATGTGACTTTCCTGGGTGGTGGATGAACAACCTGGTCCAGTGGAAGGTGCCCTGCCCCTGGCAGGGGGGTGGGAATGAGCTGATCATTAAGGTCCTTTCCAACCCAAACTATTCCATGACTTTTCTTAGGGCTAATTGCTCTCAGGGGTTACTTATTGCAATGTTTCCTAGAGCTCCTCTGTCTGAAGATGTCACCCAACTGGCCCTCCTGATCCTACTTGTTATATTCAGTGACTTCTCAACAGCAGCTGGCAAGTGAAAAAGCGACTGACCAAAAATAACCCAAAGCCAGAACAAACCCGAAGGAAATTCCCGCAATATTTACTTTTCAAGAGTTGCTCGGCTCTGTCCCTGTTTTTATTTGGTTTGGTTAATTTCCCATCCTTAACCCGACTGGAAGGAATGACTTTTCCCCTTCCTGCTGCTTCGGAAGCCTCGGTGTTCCCTTCAGCTCGGGCTCATCAGGGCTCTGCCGTGGATATAGGGAAGCAAATAAATGCTGACTCAGCAAGCAAAGGCACCCGGCAAACAAAGGCTGAGAATCAAATTTCTCAAGTCCTCCTTTCGTGCACCTGCTGTTAAATACTCAGGATTTTTCCTGGCACGTGCTGGGATTGCTCTTGGAAGGTTTCAGAACTCCGGTTTTGTTGCCGCGTAGATGAAAAAAGATTAAACAGTTTTGAGCACTCTGTTATAAAACCACGAGCTGCAGGTATTTCCTGAGGCTGTTTTTGATGGGTTAGTTAAGAGCCATAATGCATAGATTTTGTTCTTTGCTCAAACACCATCCATCTAAGCCATAAAAAAAAAAAAAAAAAAGAAGGAAACTTGGCATTTCTTGCCTTCTGGTCATTGGAATTGGCTGTCAGGATACCTGAGCCATTTGCTTTACTGTCATGCAGCTGCTGACAGGGCAGAAAAACATTATTGTGAGGGGTTTAGCAAGGGAACATTGGCAATTGTCTAAGAAATACATCCTTTCTGCTCCTAGGGTTATGTAAGCCTTTTTATCTCTGTGTATGTAAATATATGTCCCAAGACACTCTTATCCCATTGGATGAGTTGCTGATAAAATCTGTTTGAAGAGGGGGATGATAGAGATGATCCAGCTACTGAACTGTTTGCAGGAGGTGGGTTATTTTGGGTGACCCAACCTCCTGAAGTCCTTAATCTGCCTTCTCCCCACACACTCAGTGCGTGCAGGATGATTTTTGCCTGGGCAGCTGCTCCAGCTTTCCTTTTGCCACAGACCAGGTTGGATGGAGCTCTGTACAACCTGGCATAGTGGAAGGTGTCCCTGCCCGTGGCAGGGGGTTGGAATCAGATGAACTACACAGAACTTCCAACCCAAACCATTCTGTCCTTCTCTGTCATGGCTGATGAAATCTCTACAGTTATTTTCAAGTATGAATTTGTTTCGTGCTTTACCCCAGACACGAAACTCCTGTCTGCAATGTCAGTTCATCACTTCTGGCTCTGCCTCTCTCATCCCACCCTTTATCCTGCTTTAGATTACAGAGAGAGTGATTGTTGCAGTGACATGATTGATGAGCTGCATCAGCGCTCACTGGGTAATATTTAACATATTTGAGAACATCTGTCCAGTTAATGTGGTTTGCAAGAGAGCTTTCTGTCTCCTCCAGAATGCAGTGGGCTCCCCAATTAATAAAAGAGAACCAATTTTAGAGTGGTTGAAATGAACAATTAGAAGATCCATAAAGGCATTTCTGTGTGTGTGGCATTAAATATAGCAAGAATTAATTTACTGGAGTGGTTAAACTGTGCGTGACAGGATTTTACTGGGGGGGGGGGGAATTCATGTAATGCAAATAAAAATCTAAGCAGAAGAGTGGGAATCAAGCATAATTTATGGGTAGGGACTGTGCTCACCATACACATTTATGTGTGCTTGCAAAAGGGGTCTCAATTAAATATACCATATAAAATTAGAGCAGCAGGGGGTTTGCTGTTAGTCACATAAAGCACGTTTAAATGAATCAAAACTCATTAAAAAGCTGTATAATTACAGTTAACTAGGAGAGAGGAAAAAAAAAAAAGGAGAGTCTGGACAGAGTAGGATGTTAAAAAAAAAAAAAAAAAGGAGATACAGTGGCTGTGACTGGACAGAAAGACAAAAATAGGTCATGGGAGGAGAAAAATGAGCCCAGAGAGGATGAGCATGATGGAAAATCCCTGCAGGAAGCACTAGGGAGTTTGTCATTAGTGGGAAGTGTTTCTGAACAGGAGGGTCACACGGCTGGGATTTGTCTTCAGGTGTCACTGTGTTATTCTGCTTTCACTTGGTGTTTTTATTGGTCCCTCCTGGCACGTAACAGGGAGGTAGAAGAGCCTGCCCAGTACCAGTGGAGAGCACAGGATGTGCTCAGTGACCTCCTGAGGTCCTTTCCCACCTCAGTTGTTTTAGGATCCTGCACGTCCCAGCAGTGTCTCCTTCCCCAGCTGGTTCATCCGAGCAGAGCTGGGGGAACACCCGCCCAGGGGGGCTCAGCCACCCCTGCTGATGGGATACAGGCCACCTTGGCTCTGGGATGTGGCCATGCTTGCCCATGAAGGGAGCGTGACTCCTTCAGCCTAACAACCCTTTCCAGGAAGAACCTCTTCCTGATGTCCAGGAAGAACTTCTTTGTTTGTAGGCACTGCAAAAAGGCATCAGAGATGAAAACCCCCCTGACCTCAGGAGCCTGGGTTTCTGTGCCACTTAGTTTACTTATTCCTCAGCAGACTGGGCTGTAGGCTTTATATTTAAAGTGCCACAGATGGTCCATGGCAGCCCAGTGTTAAATGCAGCAGAATAAAAGTCATTGCTGCTTTTTTGCACAGGTTTCCCTCGTGCTCCTGTAGGGCTGCACGGGAGTGGCACTTCCAGCAGCTCTCAAGGTCACACTAAGCTTCCTCCCTCGCTGGCAGAGATGAATTTGAGTTCTGTTCGTGCTCCAAACTCATTTTTCCCTTAGTTAACTTCATGCTTTTACTTAGCTCTGCCTTTCTGGTCCGGCAGCCAATTCCAAATTTAATAAAACTTCTCATGTAGATCTCATTTTCCTCTATTTATCTACATTACTGATTTTCTCTCCCTCTTCATCCCTTTTTCCTGAGACCCAGCACCACGTCCCAGTGTTATTGGTATACAATTTGAAATTCATGCCTTCAGCAAAAATACTTCTCAGTAATCTGGAAAAAAAAAAAAAATTCTGGAGAGAATTATCAGGCAAACTCAGGTTTGCTCTGATCTGCGGGGTAGGATCGAACATCTTCAAAGCCACTGGATATTCCTGGGGATTCCAACAGAAAATGGCAACTCTTGGGTTAAAAAGAACCTTCTAGTTCTGCTTCAGAGGCTCTCACCCTGAAATCCAGCTCTCCCCAGGAATATATTCCGTAGCACTGCACGTGCACTCCCTGGGACAGATTTTTTGGGATCTCAGGCCTGAACTGTGAGTCCTCTGCCAGCCTGCCCGTATCACTGAGTAACCCAGTGCAATCCATGGAGTCTCCACGGAGGATGAACTCCAAGTCACGTGGCACTTAAAGGAGAGGACACAACTGAGGGAGATACAGCAGCACTTACCCCGAATTTATGGAAGTGGGAGTCTATTTCTCATTACAGCTCGCGGTAAATCATCCTCCTCCTGCTTTTGCTTGGAAACTGCTTTGGCTTCTGCCTTTATTTCCATCCTTTTATATCTATATAAAATCTTCCAGAAGAAGCTGCGCAGTAAAAACAAAATAAAACAAAATGAGTTGCACTTAAAAAAAAAAAAAAACAACCAACCAAACCAGAAAAGATTTGCAAGAGACTGGAGGATCTTTGCACCACAAGACACAGATTCCCAGGAGATTTTCCCAAGTAATTTTAAATTTATCTCATCTATTTCTCTTTAGGAAGCTGGTTTGGACAAGTTGGCTCAAAGGTCTATTAAAAAAAAAAAAAAGGTAATTTCACAATAGAGAAAGAACAATCACTCTGATCTAGCAGAGTTTCTAATCACACTTCACCGTCAGCAGAGCTCATCTGAGAGAGGCTCCTTGTGAGGGAAACAGGTTATTGGGGGGGGGGGGGGGGGGGCCAGATTCCCTCCTGGTATTACCATGAATATAAAGGAAGCCACCTGCTCTGCAGGACTATCAAACTGATTTTTACGTAATTAAGAAAATCGAGGTGTCTTTGAATCATAATGGTTGGTTTAATTTTCTTTTACAAGAGGGAAACTTAGGGGGGGATGTGCTCAGATAAACATCACTCGCTCCTCTGTACCTGCTGTGTATTCCTTGTGTCTTCCAGGCAGAAAGTCTGGAAGTGTTTAATTGATAAGGCTTTCCTGTACTACTTCTTAAGTTTTATCATCATTGTAACTGGATTAATAGTCATGATCAGTTGTGTCTTGAAACGTTGGATGGATGTAATAAATTGCTAAAGTTGACACTGCTCCCCTCCTACCACCTCTGCAAATAACGACAGGAGAAACAAAAGGGATGGAAATCAGTGTTAGAGTTTGATTATTTGCCCCCTGGCAGTGAATATCCACTGCAGCAAATAACCTCTAGAGCAAAGGAAGTCAGAGGAGATGTTAATGCAAAACAAGGACAGGAAGAAAATCTTATTGGAGACAAAACAAATAAAATTATTTGGCCTATATTAGAGGGAAAGAGCTTTCAAATGGGGAGGCTGGTTATCAGCACAGGTTATCAACATCTCCTCGGCAGGGGAGGTGATATTGGATGTGATAAAATGAGAGGCTACGGGTGAAGAGAGACACAATGAGCTGTTCACTGATCCTACAGAACACTGGCAGGGAGATTTCCCACGTATCAGCTGTAGAACAGGATACTTAACATTTTGAGTGCCATTTGACGACATTCATGAGACGATAATGACTCTGTGTCGGTAACGACCTAGACTGGATTTGGAGCGGTGACCTAGAGGTAAAAAACTTTAAAAGGCATTACTGTCACCTCAGCCATTGCCATCAAACTTCACAGCCACTTAAGGTGCTTCCTTCAGACTGATGTCCACATCATTTGGATCCTGCTCTGCTCACAGTGTTTGCAGAAGAGGCCAGAATTAATCTCACTATATTAAAACTGCCTGTGACTTAAAGAGGAGTCGATCTGAGCCGGTGATGAGGATGTCTATTATTCCCTCCTCCTGCCCATTATCCACAACCTTGCTCCATGCCCTGCAGAGCAGAGCTGATGGAGTGACCCCACCGGATGACACGGTTTATGATCTGCTCTCCTCGCCCCTTTTGCTGCTGACGGTAGGGGAAGTGAAATAAAGAATGTGCTCTAATTAAATCTCTCCATTATTACATTAATAAAGAGGGACAGTCCCTGGCAAGAGCAAATCAAGAACAATCACCGGTGATCTGCTGGCTGGAATGAAAGAGAGAAAAAAAGGAGATGAGGCCTCTTGCTCCAGAAGAACCTGTTTGTAGCCAGTCTTCTCCCTGGGACTCAGCAATATTCCTTTGTACCATGAAAATAGAGCGGACAACTGGAGGTAAATGACTGTATATGACACCCTCAGCCATGCTAAGAGTGTGACAGCCACAATCTCTTGGGTTTACTCCTTTTTGGAATGTCCATAATCCTAATTACTCTTTCAGTTCACTCAGGGATTTCCTGGACATTTACAAACCAGTCTGATTACTGGCCTTACTGGCTTCACTGTAAACACCTGTTCTCTCCAGTGAGAAGTCTTTAAAGCCTCATGTTCACAGAGCTTTTCCTGCATTTTTGACATGGCACAGAATTGTCCAGCACAGACCTGAGCCCTCCAACCAACGTACAAAACCAAGAGTAAAATGCTCATTACTAAAGAATTGAATAATTGAGGATATTTATGTTTCTGTATTATAGAAATAAACATCAAATACCTTCTTTTTTCCCCCCTGATGGTGGTAAGAAAAGCCACAAGTCCATCTCAGGATGCACAAGGTGATGTGCCACGGTCTGGGAAACAAGAACTGCTGAACTTTCTGGAGTAAGAAGTATTTTAAAGCAGTTATTGAAAGTTATGGATTTTCTTCAAAAAGTGTTTCTGATTCCTATAATTTTTACTCAAAGAAAAGGTAGGTTTTTAGGGGGAGAAATGTAGAAAAGTCCTATTTTATTACTAAGCTAATTCAGAGTTTTAATTCTTTGACATGACAAAAGAATGTTCAGGGACCTCCAGACTAAAAGTACACCAATGATAATGAACTATCTTTTGTATTGACTTTTTTTTTTTAAGATGTCAACTCTCATTTTTATCTCACTTTAAAACTGTGTTGCTTGAAACAGCTTTTTTTCTACATTCAACAGGGCTAAACAGCTACTAAATGAATATTAGTTTTATTAAATTAATGCCAATTTAACCTGAGTCACTCAGTAGAGAAGAAATCACTGCAAGGAGCTCTTTTCAAGTGAGCTGGACAATGAGGGATAAAGCTGCAGGAAAGGTACACCCAGAGCAAGAACCATAAAATTCTTGTTTGGCAATGAAAGGAAAATGTGGATTAATGAAGCTATTCCAGCACAGGACAATGAGAAGGCAGAAATTAAAACACTGCATCCCATTCCAGCAAGGCTCAGCTTTCCATCCATCCTCAGTGACAATTCCAAACCCACCTAGGGGTGTTCCTGTGTAACCAGCCCTAGGAGAGGGGTGGACTAGAAGATCTTCAGAGGTCCCTTCCAACCTTAATAATTCTGTGATTCTGAAAATGAAAAGTTCTGCCAGTCTCACTTGTTCCTTCCCCATCAGCCCCAAAGCAAGACACGCTTGAAGGGCAGCAATTTTTAAACCATATTGCAGAAAGAATAGAAGAAAACCAGTCCAGAGTCCACCTTATTTAGCCCTCTGATGCACTGGAAGGAACCTGTGCAGCTGCAGAGGCTCAATCTCTAATCCACTTGGCACTCTCTGATCCCCTCCCAGATGCAGGTGAGATCAGCAGCTCGATGTCAATCCCCAGGTTGGCTGCCCACAGTCCTGCAGCTGTCAGCCTTCCCCTGGCAAGGAACAGAGCTCTTCCAGAAGAGCCAGAGCTCTTCCAGTCCCCTTCCCGTCCCACTTGTCATCACTGGTCATCCTGTCATTACTTTCCTTACCCACAGAGAGCTGGAACCACACAATTAGCAATGGGAGCGGGGTTCTGCAGGATGGGTGTTGGACCAAAAGCCCTTTTGCCCTTTGTCACTGCATTACTGTTAATTTTCAATTATTAACCTCTTGCCCACCTTGCAAACCACTAATTTTAGAGTAGGATTAGAAGAAGAGGTCACAACTCCTAATAAATCTCTGCTGCTGGGAAGGCTGTAGCCACTGATGTGGGTAATTTTTATGGAAAGCAGGCTCAGCTCTCAGCAACCACAGACACAACCCTGTCGCACTTGTCGGTGCTTCGCTGCTTTCCACCACCTCAGCACTTCTCCCAGACATCAAACTTCCTGATATCACCTGGAAAATGATCTTGCTTGTAATGCTGTAAGATGAGCTGACCCTGCTGAGATGTGAACTTAAAACCAGGCGAGGCCGCAGAAGGCAAATGGAGCGTGAAACCCTCTGTGAGAGGTGCTGGGAGGAAAGTTCCTGCAGGATAACACTGATCCCTATCAGTCTTTTAACCTTTTTAATACTGAGCCCTGTAATCCCTTCACAAGCATCTCTCCTGTGTAAGACATCCAACCTTTGTGTGCCAGACAGGAGCAGACGGGAAGGGAAAAGCAGCAGGAGCTGCAGGGTGGGGAAGCAGCAGCTTTTCCTTCACATCCACCCTCTGAACAGTGGGGATCCCTTGGAGGTCTGACCTCCTTGTGCTCAGTCTGTCTTCCCTAACACCTACTATTGAAGGCAAAATTGTAGCACACACCACAGAGGACAATTTCCATCAACTGATTTGCTTTTATTGCTTTGCAAGGTGCCCCAGCTCGCTGAGCTCTTCCCCCAAGGCGGGCCCAGGGAGAACAAAGATTGTTCTCATCACACCTTTCACACCACTGAAGTTGTGGCTGCCTGCAATATTCTGTTTAAACAATAATAGCTTGTAACATTCCCTGTGTACAATAGGAAATGAAGGGCAAAATCAAGGCAAGACTTAGATGGGTTCTGAGCAACCTCGTCCAGTGGAAGGAGTCCCTGTCCCTGACAGGGGGGTTAGAACGAGATGATCTTTGAGGCCCCTTCCAGCCCAAACCGTTTTATGAAAATAATTTAATCTAAATCTCATCTTTAGTCACCAGGACAGAATTGCTGATGACTCCTGAACCCAGTGGATGTTTTCCTTCTTGCTGCCTGTGTGAGGGTGTCCTGTTGCACCCCTGTGATGGGAAAGTCAAAGCAGCACCTGGGAATAAAGGTTTGCTACAAGAGCACTCATCAGACAGTCCAGGATAAAGGCTCACCAGAGGTTTAGGCAATCAACCTGTACCATATTTTACTGTCATTGTTTTCTAAAGATGGTCTTTGTAAATAACTTTTCACGGGAAGGAAAATAGGAACTGAGTTTGGGACAAATTTCAGAGGATCACAGAATATCCTGAGCTGGAAGGGAGCCACAAGGATGATCAAAATCCAACTCCTGGCCCTGCATGGAACAGCCTGAATAATCTCACCATTGCTGGAAAACAAGGGGCACACTGAGGTTTCGTTATTTAAGGCTGAGTTGAAGATTGAGGAGTTGAAGATATCTCAATGAGCACAAAGGTGAATACGGTCCCTCCAGCAACATCCTCACTGCTGCCCACCCAAGGTCTTGTCCTTCAATTAATCCAACCAAGACAAATCCAGTTCTGTTTCCAAGCCCAAGCAGATAAACCCTTCATGGAAAACAGACTGATGCATGCAGTTTACATCTGAGAATAATCCACAAACTTCCACGAGCTGAATTCCCCAAATTCATTCCATTTTGAAAACACTGAGTTGTCCATGGAAATGACCTCCAGTGTCTCAACAATTTGGAGTTAATTGTTTGTTATTGCTGGCACTTGGCTGCTCATCTAAATCCCAGAGCAATCTGCCTTCTGCCTCGTGGTGCTGCTCAGCACTTCCAGAGGGGAACTCAGAGATGGAGGAACCTGCAGGAAGCCACAGAACTCTGTGAAATCGCTGGAGAAAAATCTCAGTTGAGACAATATTTTAGGAGATTCAGAAGAAATGGGTTGGATCTGCTACTAAGTAAGGAATCTTCCAATACTCACAAAAATTAAGAAGGGGATTCTCAGCTGTTTTAAATGGGGGTTTTAGTAGCTAATTGCCTTTGGTGTCCTGCTCTGCCAGCTGACTGCTCTTCCCAGAGGAATGACCAGTCCCAGCAACAGCAAATGGCACTGGTGGCTTTTCAGCTGGAGCCCAACATTGTTTGTTTTAACATGATGGCTTAGCTGCCACCTTGGGAAGAGAAGGCACTTCTCTCTTTCTTCTTCTCTTTTCCCTCTAATTTGTTCACTCTTCCAAAGAGAACTCACGTGCTCCAGTTTTCAGGGGCACTGAAGTGTTTCTTCCAATCACTACTTTATCAAACTCTGGGATTCCATGGTATAAAATGACATGATTTAAAACTGGAAGATGATATTAGTGTTAATAATGCTCTGTTTTGTTGAAAAAACCAAAAAACCCAAAACAACCCACCCTCCAACAAACTCCCACCCAATCAAATCCAAAACCCCACTGAGCCATAACAAGGGTAGAGAAGAGAGGAAAAGAAGAATGAAGAAATAAAACCAGTAAATATTTGGAGGACAAAGAAAAAATGCTGCATTTTATACTTCAGAAATCTAAACTAAATCCTAAAACCTGAAGATCTGACCTACTTCCCTTCAAACCTTTACAAGCCACACAGTGGTTTAATTTTCTTTACCATTGGCTATTCCAAACATGGGAAAGAGCAACATCCAGCCTGACCACCGTAATTGCAGCTTCCAGTTACTGGGGAAGAATCCCAATTACACACTTAGAAAAATTACCTCATCTCCCTTCATTACTGATTGATCTTCCCCCTCAATTATTGATGCAGCTGACAAGGCAATCACATCATGATGGCTCAGAAGGAGCTGACACAATGGAGCTCTCAGACAGACATTTATAAGTGTCCTGACTTGTCAGTTGTCCCATTAGAAATCTTCTTTGGCAGGGGATAAGGGGAAATGGCTACTTCTAGTTTAGCCAGGAAATTTTAACTGTGGGCTGAAATCTGCTGGATTTGGAAATAAAGTTTGGTCATAAAATTGCACATTTGGGACTGAAACCAGAAGATGCTTGAGTATTGGACAGGCCTTGGTTTTGCTGGTTAATATAGCAGGTAATCTTTGGGTTATAAAATAACCCACTTCTTTGTGAGGGTAAGACGTGCAGAGAGAATATTTGAGAGGTTTCACCTCATCCACACCCATATAAATCACTGACATTTGGCTTGTGGTTGATCAAAACAAGAAATGACGTGCAAAGCGTTTCACACCCTTTTCTTTTTTAATTGTCTCTCTTGCAAAGGTCACACAAATCCTGCTGGGGTCAAGGAAGGGATTTACTCCACCTGGGCACCTACAGGTGCACACAAGAGCCACCTTTGCAGTCCAGGTGCCTGAACACGACCTGTTCCCTCGGGAATTCAGGACCCTCATCTCAACCACTCATTTTCCAGGCCTTCATGTGAAATTCAAAGCACTGTGAAGACGGCTGACGCAGTAAAGTCAGACCCTTCAAACCAGCAGGCAGCTCTGGGTGACCATGTCAGACAGAAATCAGCTCTTACGAGCAGAGGATACAGAAGCATTTTGTGTTATAGATTCTGAGTAATTTGAAGGCAGGATTAAAGCCATTATCCAAGCCACAGATCGTTAATGCAAATGCCCAAGTTAGCAATTCTGGCCACAGCCCTGGGCACAGCCATTAGTATTCACAGCAAGGACTTCCCAAACAGAGCAGAATACTAATAAAAAAAAAAAAAAAAAGAGAAGAAGAAGAACAAAAATCACTGCAGGACTGCAGCTGCTCAATATAGATCATCTCTCCATTTTAATTCATTCATCAGCCCTCCAAGTCAAATTGACTAATACCAGGGTACCTTATCCAAGAGCCATGTGGGCCAATCAAAGATCAATTTAAAGCCTGTTGGAAGAGGCTGATTCATTTAATTCACGGGCATCAGAAGCTTTAAGCCCTGCCAGCAGTGCCAAGACATGACCAAAGCATCGTTCCAGCCACAAAGACACACAGACAATGCTCAACAGATGCAGATGAACTGAAATGAGTTTTTATTAACTCACCTGGAAACATAAACCAGAAATAAATCAGCCAGAGCTCATCCTCCCTTTGGTCTCTCACTATGTCAGCCAGGATGAAACTTTCCTGAGCAGCTGAGACATCCACAGCTTTCTTTGGATAAGATTCCCCCAGATCTGTAGGTGCCTCCTCATAAATGGACCTGCAGCGCTGGTTTATCACCCCAGTTTGTGATGTCCACACCCATCATGAAGCATCAGGGAAGACCTTGGCTGTCCTGTCTTTTTTTTGCAATAAATGCCCTTTTTTTTGCAATAAATAGGATTGTATTACACTGAATTCCTGGGGATAGGTTATGGATCTACAGCCTTCAAAGTCAAGGAGCACTTGCATTTGGACAGGCCTGTTTCTCTCTCATTCGTAGTTTCCAAAAAGAAAAGAGAACTGCTTCTGAAAATACATGTGGAGATGATTTATCACACTTCAGACATGCTCTCAGCAGGTCACAGTGGAGATCTGATGGGGGGGAACAGCACAATAAACACCCCACTGACAGTGCCAAGTGCTTGGTAAGGTGAGAGCACACTAAAAAAAATACCCACATATTTTAAGAATTAACTATATTAAAAGACACATAGACACTCATCCTCCACCTTCCTAACTCTCAGATGTCTGCAGTGACAAGGGTCTGTGGAAGAGCTGCCATCCTTCTTTTTCTCTCTGGTATCTCTTCAGTTCCTCCACAGAAAGAAAACCCAACCAAACCAAGAACAAAAGTACAAGATCAAGGGGATCCACGAACTCCCAGCGTGCTTTGATTGGAAATTCCAGCGTAGCAAAACCAGAACACAGATGGCACTTGAGTTCCTGAGCCATCCTATATCCTCAGGTACCCCTTGGATAATGACTTTGACTCCCACTTTGCTGAATTTTATGCTGAAACTTGAAAATAGACCCATTTCTGACTTTCTTTAGGGTGTTTTTTTCTCCCAGAGGTTGCATTTTGCAAGTGTTTCATACAGACAAGAACTCAGCATAAGTGTTTTGTTAAATTTATACATTCAGATTTGTGCATTACCCAGGGTGTGGGGTATGATGTCATAGCCTATAACAGAATCCCAGGATGGTTTGGGTTGGAAGGGAACTTAAAAATCACCCCATTCCACCCCCTGCCATGGGCAGGGACACCTTCCACTAGCCCAGGTTGCTCCAACCTGGCCTTGGACACTTCCAGGGCTGGGGCAGCCACAGTTGGTCCATTCCAAAGGAAACAAACTCATGTTTTCCAGAATTTTCATTCTTTCCTCACGGGATCAGAGCAGTAATTGTCTATTTTCCCATACCCATAATTTAATGAGTTAGATACATTGCTTTGGCTGCAAAGCTGATTTAAAAATCCCAAATAGTTAATGTCTGATAATGCAATCAATAATATAATTATATCTTTCTGGTAATGCATTTATCTGAAATTTATCTTCTTTTTACTTTGTTTGTTTTTCCACTTCAATACCTCTTGCAAATTACTTATTATTATAATTAAGATAAAGCAGTGATTGCAAAGATGCCAGAGAACACAGTGCTTACACTAATTTGGGCAGCCCAAATCAGATGACACAAACCAGGATGTTTGAACAGAACAGCTGAGGAGTTTCCTTGGTGCCAGGTGAGATGATGGTGTTTGCAACCTGCAAAAGCTTTAAAACACCCTGAGCATCTCCCCTGGGAGGGTGGGCAGGCCCTGGCACAGGTTGCCCAAAGAAGCTGTGGCTGCCCCTGGATCCCTGGGAGTGTCCCAGGCCAGGTTGGAGCAACCTGGGCTGGTGGAAGGTGTCCCTGCCCATGGCAGGGGGTGGAATGACGTGATTTTTAAGGTCCCTTCCAACCAAAACATTCCATGATTTCATGATGTAGTCTGAAGAATCCTATTGCAGGGTGAAAACATGAAGAATTTGTTAAAATAAACTCTTTTCACCAACAAAAAAAGCCTCTCCTGACCCATGAGCCCATCTCAGTTCTCAGTCCTGCACAGGGTCATCTACAGAGGGACAAGAGCTGATGCTCTTCAGGGCACTTCAGCAGGAATTCTGCATCCTGTGCTCCTGCCACATGCCAAAATAGGGGGGTAAACTGATGTAAACAACCAGCAAAACCACCAAACTCAAATTATCCTGTTCAGGAAGCAAGTATTTGCAGGGCAATGCATTTCAATTTAGTGACTGTCTGTCTTTGGTTTGTCCACACCTTATCACATCCAGATATCTGCTTATACTGGGCACAATTCACATTTAGGTTTTTGTTGAATATCTTTGCACATGAATATATATATTGTGATTGAACAGAACAGCCTAAGTGCCTAAATTGCACTTCTCTTGTTTCAGTCCAGTGAGAGAACACAAATACAGTCATTTAAAGTGAGCCAGGAGATACAGAAACAGATTTTCTCAATGTGGTGAGCAAAATTCTGTTTAGAACAAATGTGAGATGTAATAGTCCCCACAAAGAACCTTCTTCATCAGTTCTCCTGCTCCTTTTACCCTCTGACTTCCCTTTTGGCCAAGACTCCAACCTGCTCCCTCCAGTTCCCTGAGCTGGGGGTGGGTTTCCAAAAAAACCAAGTGACTCTTACCTTCATTTTCTCTCCTCCCACTTGTTGATAGAGTGAGCATTTCAATCTTGGATTTATAGGAAAGCCAGGCTAAAGAATAGTCCAGGTGGAAGAAGGCTCTTGAGCAAACAAAGAGCTCTTTTTGACCTGAAAAGAGTTAAAAAAAACCAGGCAAGAACTGTGCAGTGACAGGCCAGATTTGTGCAGTGACTGCTCTGCTTCTGGTAGGGTTTGTTTTCTGAAACCTTTATTTATACAACAGATTTCCAGACGTTTATAAACAAATCCACAGCAAACTGAGCCAAAATTGGCTGATATTCTACACCCCGAGAAAGTAAAATATTGCCCACCAAAACAAACAAGACAAGCAGTTTACGAAAGGGAGCAGAGCAGTTGCCTCCAATGCAGGGGATCAAGGATTAAATTTCCTGGCTTGCAATACACAGGAGGGTCAGAAAAGATGTTTATAATGGCACTTTCTTGCTTAAAAATCCATGAAAACAAGCGATTGGTCTGTCAGGTTCAAGCTCTACTCTGCTCTGTTACTTTCCAGTTTGACCTCTTAATCCCATCCATCTCTAACACAGAGTTAACATCTTCCTAAATCCACTGAACTTCTCCTCCAAATACTCCAAAATCACTGAGAATTTTCCCTTTGAGGACAGATTGGACCTAAGGGCTTGTATTATAAAAATATGGGTGGTTTTATAGAATATATATATATTCTAAATACAAACTCACCTTTATGTAAAGTACTTCAGTTTGAGATCCCCACACTCCCAGTAAATAGGCTTTGTTTACTCCACTTCATGATGAAAGATATTTCTCTTCAAGCACAAAGTTTCTGAGCTGGTTTGGTTTAACTGAGCCCCACACCTGGACCAGGAGGACATCGTTGTATAAACAATGATTAATGCAAAGAAACCCCACAGAAAAGATGAAAATTCCGGAAATGAAAACACCTCAAGGTTTGTTTGTTTGTTTTTCAGATTGGGAGCCATCAGAAAAAAATTGTCGAATAGCAAAAGTCCCAAATTTGAAATCCACAAGTAAATATTGCCCTACTTACATTTTTAAATATTTACCTCAATTATTACTTGCTTAAAAAAAGAATGAAAGCCCTGATAAGTACCACGAGGAGCAGAGGGGTCTGAAACCTAATCATTAGTGAGTTGTAAGCAGATAATGTTAATTGTATCTACCCTTTGTGCATTTTAATTACCTTGCACCGTTTTTCCCTGATGATGGTAAGCCCATTAACATGTGCCATGCTTTCTAATAATCCTCATTATTTATTGATGCTGTATTTATGCTCCTAAATACGTTGAGGCTTTTGAAGCAGTTTAGAATGTTGGCAAAGTCTAATATATCCAGGCCAGGAAAGTCCTTAAGCATTTCCCTGCCATTATCATCGAAGTTGGATAAGAGCTCCAAGATCTTGGAGTTCAACCTTTGACCAAACACCCCCAGGGGCCACCAAACCATATCCAAGCGCCACAATCCCTCATTTTTTGAACGCTTCCATGGATGGAAACTCCATCACTGCCCTGGGCAGCCCCTTCCAATGCTTAACCAACCTTTCAGTGAAGAAATGTTTCCCTCCAGTCCAACCTGAACCTCTCCTGGCTCAACTTGAAAAGGGATTATAATCATTTAAAAATACCAAGACCCCCAAATTATTGATCCAGGTATCAGAATTCTATATTAGACTCTGTTAAAAGAAGCTATTACATCCTGGGCAGTTGTATTATTGGAAATATAAAATTAGAACCACCTCAAATGTTTATTTAGCATAAATTCTGTGCTGTAGATTCTGAAGATGAAGAACCTCTACATACTAACGGAGAGCCTTTCTTAAATTAATTAGTGTTGGTGAATGATGATTCAGGAATTTTTGGTGGTCAGCACTTGAAGTGTTTGAAGGAACCACAGAGGAACAGTTACATTTTGGGGAGGATGATGAAAGCCCAAATCTAAAGGTCATGTCTAATTTCCTGCTCACCGAGAGGTTTCCTTTTGGTTTGGACACCTAATGTGTCGTGAAGTCACAGCTTCTCTGTCCTCTTCTTTTCAGCATCAAAGGATGGACTAAAAGTAGTCCCTGCAGCAGAAATGTGTTGGATGTTTGGAATAACCCAAACCCTCCAGTAATGATGATTATTGCTAGAAATGTGACTTCCAACAGCCTGAAACAGCCACACACTTTGGCAAAGAGCCTTTCCAAGACAACAGCTGCTGGCTCACAATTTGGTTTTTCAGGACCAGACTCTGAAATTTTGGTTAAAACCTTTCCCTGTTTCTCTCTGGTAGGACCCATTAATTTTGAGGGGAGAAACTTTGGCTTGTAATATCATTATAAATCATGCATGTTGTTCCACCAGTCAGTGCTCAGCCACTGCACCAGGACAGAAGCAGAGCTTGCTAATTATGTGCCACAAACAAAGATTAGAATGAATGTTATCATTAACTATTCCTTTATGTTTCATAAACTAATAAATAATTTCTTCCTCAACCATTATAAAACCATTTGGCATAAAGACCCTTGATGAGCTCACAGGCCCCTCCAGGTAAGTTTTTATTATGTATTTTTAATCATCTCTGGGACATTTCACATCTCTATACCTTTCACAACTCAGGTACCTGTTTGCTCTTTCTTCTCTTGCCAGTCACACTGTGCACAGAGAACTTCAGCTGGCAACTGGCTTATTGGGGTTTTTTTGGTCAAGCTTAGGGAACTTTTACCACCCAGAGAGAACCAAGCCCACACTGCTCAGCCCCTTTCCCACCAGGGACCTCCTGGTGGGTTCTGTCCCCTCTCTCCTGCCAGGCTGGAGATGCTCCAGAGATGTGCAAGTGAACCAACCAGGCTGACAGAGGACACCAGGGGCAGAAGATGGCCCATGTTCTTTGTCTTGTTTGACAAGGGCAGGGGTGGAGTCACCATCCCTCGGGATATTTAAAAGCCACGTGCACGTGGCACTTGGGGACGTGGGTTAGTGGTGGCCTTGGCAGTGCTGGGAGACGGTGGGACTCGATGACCTTATGAGCCATTTCCAAGTTCAATGATTCCACCTCCCTGCAGCAGCACCTTCCCTGGGATTCCTCCCAATTCCAGAGGTCTATGTTGGCAGGAGCCAGGGAGCAGAGCCCCCCAGGCCCCCCCAGGCTGTGTGTGGAGCAGAAGGTGCCTTTGCTGCTCATCTCCCCAACGCCCCGACCTGGCTCAAAAGCTGCCCCTCAGAGCCCGCGATTTGCTCCCAGGAGGCCACATCACTGCTCACAGGGATTTCACCCACAGCCCAAAGGAAGATAGGGAAGTTTCCTTCCCATTCCACTTGCTTTTCATCTCAAATAGGAGCCAGTGCAACAAATCCCCTGTAGGAGAACAGGATCTGCTCCCATTCAGATGTTTTTGCTCCCTGTGAGAGCAGAGATAGCGCAGCGAAAGCACCAAGTGCTGCATGAAATCATTTCCATCCTCTGTGTACAAGGAGAATGGGAAATACAAATAGGAATTCCTCAGCTATTATAAAAACACTTTTTTTTTTCTTTCCTATGAGGAGCATCAGCTTATCTGTATTATTTCCACAAAGCCTGCTGGAGTTCTGCATGTAGCAGCAGCCACAACAACTTGTCCCCAAAACAAAACAAAACAAAACAAAAAAAAACCAAACAAAACACCCTGGTGTGATGCAGCAGCTTAAATAGAAATATTACAAATGAATTCATCCTGCAGCCCTAGAGCCACTTCTCCCGTGTGTTACGAGGAGCCATCGGAGTCTGAGAGCGTTCCAGAGCCCAGGGCTGGGGAAGCTGAGCAGAAAATCCGGGATGATGGGAGCGATGATTGTGTTTATCTGCACCTGGGGAGCAGGTGAGATCCCGTCATGCACCAGGAAACAGGAATGCAAAGCGCTGCCTAACCCGTGGATATTTAAATTGGCTTTATCCCCAGAGCTTTATGTCTGTTAACAGCAGCTCCTTTGCATCATGCACAGGTGTCCTGCTTTAGCAAGCACTTCAGCACAGTTTTTAATGCTGGTGATGGCTCATGTCAAGCTAAATCCATGCTCCAGGCCTGAAATCAGCAAATAAATTATTATTAAGAGAGCTCTGACTCTGAACTCACCCATTCTAGAGACGGTTGTCCAGTATAGTGGGATTAAACATCCACCACTTGTGTTTCTGGGAGTTCCACCTTCAGCTTGCGACACTCTCTCAGGAGGGATTTTGGGTTTAATGACATCACATTCGTTAAATCAAGAGCAATCTGAGCACTGCCTTCCTCAGTGTCAGTGGAGAGCCAAACAAATGGCATTATTCAGCCTGGGAGGAAGAGGGAAGAGAGGAAGATCCTTGAGGCTGAGTCATGATTTAGCAATTTTAGCTCTAATAAACCACCATAATAGAAATCCCTTTGAAATCACTGACAGGCCATTTGCCTGCCTGGACTTAGGATGAGTTGCCCAGTGATGATGATGATGATGATGACATTACCATTAGATTCATGACAGCCCATTGACCTGACTGGATTTTTGGATTTTTGACCAACAGCTGCAGGAACTCTTTCACTGGCAAACAGTCCCCCCAAAATTCTTTTGCCATTTTCCCAGAAGTACCAATTCTCTTTGGGCATTTGAACCCCAGAATTACTCCCAATGCAAAGCAGTGCCCACACATTTTGTCTGTGGGTCTGTGCCTCGTTCCTTGCCTTCCAATAATTCAGTGGTGCCACTCTCACCTTGGGTTCATGAACCTACAGAGCTTGGAGATACTTTTTTATCACAGATTCCTTGCCAGGGTTTGGGTCTCAAGCTTGGAAAGGTCACGTGTCCCACTATCCAGTTTCCTTCCTTATGGAGAAAGCAGATTCAAACCTCTAACTGGGAACCAAATGGAAAAAAAAATATATTTATGAAATACCATCAGCTGACCCATAAATACAGAAAACAAACTATTAGAGGATGAAAATGCAGCTATTAGGAAAGGAGAGTGATGCTGCTCGATGATGTTATTTTGGAAATGTCCTGAAGTAAATGATTTGTCTTACAGTCAAGATAAAAAGAATTCATAGCAGATTATAGTTAAATTCACCAGCAGTTAAAAGCAAAACCCCAAACCCGTTAAAATTTCGACCCAGAACTTACAGAACGTGCTCCCTTTCGTTTTTCCTCTCTCCACCACTTTTCTCCCTCCTTCATGGTGTTGTTTTATGTCTGCTGGCTTTGTGCAGAGCAGGACCTGTTGGCCTAAAAGAAGTTAAAGAGACCAAAAGGTGTAACTGGCCAATGACAGAGATATGAACTCGGATGAGCTTGTGCATATAGAGATATATACACATACATGTATTTTATATATATATATGTACCCAGAAACACCAGTGGAGGCTCATCCTAAGAGCAAAGTGTCCCTCACCTTTTCCCTCCACAAGACAGGCCCTGGCTCCTCTTGGAAGTTGCATTTCAATCCCAAGCATTCAAAAAAATCCACATTTCCCCTGCTATTCTGCAGCCCTGTCGAGCTTTTTTGCCTCACACCCAGTGATGATTTACTGGAAAACAAAAACAAAACAAAACATGCAAGTTTTACACTTGAACAGCAGGTACTTTCACAGTCAGCCTTCAAATCCATTAGTGCCCATCTCAGGGACTGGAGGCTTCTTTATGTTGCTTTAGTGCCCTCAGCCTGGCTGATTATTTCTCCCTCTCACTCAGGAGAGCCAGGGACTGAAAGTGAAAAGATATGTACTTGTGGAGATTAAAATCTCCTTTATAAATTGAGTGTATTAGACATCTGTGCTACTTGGCAGACTTGGGCATCAATCCCAACATAAAATAGTGTTAACAGCTCCACAAGCTTTTTCTCTCCCATAACTTCCTGCACTCTGGGTGAATCACAGGGGGGAAAAATGGGACTGGCCTTTCAGACAGTGAGTTAAGCAGCTCTTAAATCAGACAAGCATGATGCCCAGGTGAGGTAATTTACCTTTTTTATGCCATTTTTAAGCAACAAAACCTTCTTTTGCTCTTCCAGGAGCGCGTCTGAATCCGGACATTATGGATCTCATCATCGTTTCTGTCATGCCACCGTAATACTTTGGATATTTATTTACACTTCTTTCATATTTGTGCCATGCTGGCTCATTACCACCATCCCTGCAGCAGAGCTGACATTTATGATGGGGTGGAGAGGAGAAACTCACACTGCAAATGAAGTCTGCTGGAGGAAACCTCTAACAGGGCTAAAATATGTTGGGGGTTGGATTCTCACACTTTGTTAGCAACTGCTGTTCTCTTTTTACAGCTGCAGCACCACAAATTGGCCCATTTCTTGTAAGAGCAAATGCAGCTCAAGCCTAATGAGTGACCCTGAAGTGGAGCACATATATATAAAAATATATATATATACACTGTGATCATATATATTGACATGTGCTCAAAGGGAAAACTGAATTTCCTACTCACTGAGAACCGAGCCAACTGGTAAAATAACTAAATAAATTAATAAGATAACATCATCTTGGCTGAGTCTTTAGTTTCATGCTTTTGGTGGGGTTTTTTTTCCCAGATTGAATGCTCAGAAACCCTCTTTGCTCTGCTTGGCATTATTCTGCGGGTTTCCTTTTTCGACACATGCCACAAAATAATTAAAAATTAAAGTGCTGCTGTTGCATTTTCTGCAGCTTAAATTAGTCCCTTTCAGCTGTGCCTCTAAACGAGACAACTGCATGCAAACTGTCAGAGATCATCAAGCCTGATTCGTGATGCTCTGAAGGACGAAACAAATAAGGAGAAACAACTTTATCAATAGGAAAGCAGTTTTGCTTGTCACTTTCTCCTGCTTTAATGAGCAGGAAAGCAACATGGATAAATTTGATCTTGAAAATAATAAACACTTAGATAAACCCAAAAATTCAGATGCTGCTACTCGCTGCTATGGAGAGTCTTCCCAGCTGATCTCAGGTGGATTTGCGTGGGTTTTGGGAGCCATCAGGAGAAGGATGGGACACCCCAGCAGCACATGGGCGCTTTGAGTCACTGTCACCAAGCCACCGACCTCTCCCACAACAGAAGGGAGAGGAAAAAGCAGGAAAAGTGGAGTTTCCCTTCCCTTGATGACTTTCAAAGGATTTTCAGGACACAACGAGCTTTTAATGCCACATCATTTGTTCTTTAAAAGACCTGATGTTTAAATGCCTTTAAAGATGCAAATAAATGCTGGTGAGAATCCCTGAGGCTCCACTGAAGTCAGGAGGGGCTCTACCAATTCCACAAGAGGATCCAGAGCCTCTTTAGGAGGAAAATGCCATGAAATCATCAGAGTTTACCAGTTAAAAGTTCTGTGGGGGAAATTACAGCAGCATCATGGCGGTGAATTATTAATAAACAATATTCAATGGAATCATTCACCCAAACAACTCATGTATATATTAAGAAATATTTTCTGCACCAAGGTTTAAATAACACATACTGTGATTAAATAGAGTTTAATTAATAGGTGTAATTACCTAATGGAAAGCAAGTACTTCCCACTATTAGTTAGTACCTGCAGTAGAACAACTCCATTGTGAACATCCACTGGGTGCTGAGGAGCCACAGAGCCAAATTATTTACTGGAACACTAATAATCACTGGATTTACCTACCTATAGTGATTACTGTAATTACAAACTTCAGTTTAAAAGGTCCCTATTCCACTAAAAAATGAGAATCAGGTACAATATGTGACATGGGAACAGAGGTATTGGTGACTAAAGAGTTGCACAAATAAATTATTGCAGAAGCCCAGATACTTTAGGAAAGTGGTTCAGGTCAAAAACAGGTGTAAACTTGCATGATTTAAACCATGGAATGGTTTGGGTTGGAAGGACCTCAAAGCCCATCCATGGGCAGGGACACCTTCCACCAGCCCAGGCTGCTCCAACCTGGCCTTGGACACTCCCAGGGCTGGGGCAGCCACAGCTTCTCTGGGCACCCTGTGCCAGGGCCTCACAGGGAAGAATTTCTTCTGAAAATCTCTTCTAAACCCAATCTCTTTGAGTTTAAAACCATTTCCTTTGGTCTTGTGATGTGCCACAATCACAATATGCTGCAACAGAGGTCAGCATCACTACAAGCACGTTTGATAATATGTCTGAGTACCAACCCAAATATTCTTCTAATCCTCTAATCAGCAGGATTACAAATTTTGAAAATACAAAATACACCAAAAAAATACCCCCAAACCTCACCCAAGAAATTAACTTTGTGGGTGGAGACAGAAAAACATCTTCCACTTACTTTTACCACGTAAGGCAGGAACTAAACACCATTAGGGTTTCTTTCTTTCTATCCATGCCTCTGTGAGAGCTCCAGCTTTGTGGGATTTAACATATGACAGCCTTTGTTTAGAGTTTACATCAGTACAGAAGATTTTCCAGCACTGTGGAGAAAATGGAGAGATTAGCCCTGCCATGCTCCACTTTTTGTTCCAGACATATTTGGAGTGCACAGGGGAGGGGGAAGAGCTCTAAGGCACTGCCAGGAAGGCTTAGCCCCATTTCACACCACTTAATCACAGATTACAAATAGCAGGGGACAAGAAACCAACTCTTTTCCCAGTCCTAAACACTGTGGGGTTTGTTTATAAGCGTGGTTGTTTGGGTTTTTTTTTTATCTTGAGAGGAAATAGCTAATTTAATATGCCTATTAAGACAAAGGGATGAGTTCTATCCTGGTTTTAATTGGGTTATATCAAACCTAGATGGGAGGAATGTGTTTGGGAGGATTTTACTACACAGCACCTAATTTAATTTACCATTTCCATTCTGCTTGTTATTAAATTCCCCACAATTTAATAGCTAAATTAATTAATACTCAAACAACTGTATATACAAAAGTAAAACGTCCATGAAGTTGGAGAGGAAACAGCAGGGATGTGAACTTCACTAACCACTGAATTCTTGTAGTATTTGCTCCTTTCTAATCACAAGAGTTCAGAAACACAACATATGGACTGTCTAGTGCTGCACATTTTGCTGCAGTGACTTGTACTGAAGGTGGAGTGTAAATCTTCACAGCCAGTCATGGAATCCTGGAATGGTTTGGGTTGGAAGGGACCTTAAAGCCCATCCAGTCCCACCCCCTGCCATGGGCAGGGACACCTTCCACCAGCCCAGGTTGCTCCAGCCTGGCCTTGGACACTTCCAGGGAAGGGGCAGCCGCAGCTTCTCTGGACAACAGTCCCTCCAACCATCTTCCACCACCTCTCAGAAAGGTGTTCAACCACTTAGCACTTGCTGTAAAACTGCTTGAAATCCTCTGCTAATGCTGCACATCCAGATGCATAAAGGTTGAGCAATACACGGTGAAAAATAAATCCTGATTTTTTTATTTATTTTATTTTGTAATACAGGTGGAATTGGGTTTGAACACGGGCAATGAAGTTCCATTCTTTGAACCCTGAAGCTCCTGGCACTCAGTTAAATTCACAATGTTAAAAAGAAGGCATTTGAGCAATTCTGTTAAAGAGAGAGAAGTTCAGAACTTGGTTACAGGTCAAGGTAAGATTTTGCTGCCTCACAAAAGATCCATTCACCAGAAAGAGAGAGTGAGAAATGGCTGCTGTGAGACGAATAAATTCCTCTCATCAGAAGATTAATAAAAAGATAATGACTCCTTTGAAAAGGCAACAGTTTGATATTATTATTTTTTTCCTGTGCCACAGTGGCAAAGAAAAAAAAAATGCTTATCAAGGCAGAGCCCTGACTACTTCCACTGAATAAAAGTTCAAAGACTATTAACTAACCAATTGTACATATGAAAAAGGTCCACTGAGGCCAAGAATAAATACCTGGAATTCCCTCTTCTGCTGTTCATTTTGGACACATGAAAAATCACCTCACTTGAGGCAAACCAATGAGTTGCAGGAGCTTTTCCGTACGCTTTAAATGCTTTTGGGCTCTTTACGGGTTTTATGGTGCCATAATATAAAACTTGCAAATGTCTACAACACATTTAGCATTTGGGAAAGATTTTAAATACCCACAGTTAGGCTTAGTTGAGAAGTCTTAGGAACAAGTGCAACAGATAAATTTTAGAGCAGAATAAATACGACTGTGATAATCAGTAACTTCGTAGTTTGTTTCAGGAAAGATTGTTATGAAATAATTGAGCTTTGCGCTGGTTTGGGGGGAAATCTACACCTGTTTGGACTAACCTGCTTGATTTATTTTTGACCCACACTGGATTCATTTGCATCTATAAATAAAATATTCCAGCCACATCTGCTCCCAGATATATTGTCACCGAGCTACGACGTGACAGTGGCACTTCCAAAAACGTCCCCATCCCCTGTGGGTTTTACTGGCATGGCACAGGGAAAGGCTAAAAATACCGCTGAATAATGACTCCAGAATAATCACAGCAGTCAAAACACATCATTTTGGTGTGACAAAGCCATAACTCATTGCAAAACTGCTCTCCTAGGCAGGGTGTGCTCCTGGGGCTCGGGTTCTTTTTTTTTCCTGCTCACAAAGACGTTTCTCCTGTTCCCTCTCGTGGCTTTGTCGTGCTGAGAACTTGGTTTAAAGCCAAGCAGCCCAATTTCATGGCCCTCTCCTGGCATCCAACTCCCACCTGCCTGTTTTCCCAGGCAGTGCCATGTCAGGTTACTGCATTACCTGTGATTATATCCCTGGCAGACACAGTAACTCTTGCCCTCGATATTTATTCCTTCGCTTCACATTGTTTGCTACAAACCCAGCCAAGAGCTCCCACAATAAAAATCCATCAGTGAAACTTATCCACCAACCAGGGCAGCTCTAAACCCCTTGTGCTTTGATGTTTTTCCCACCTTTTTTATATCTTTTATGTATATATATATATTTTTTTTTCCCTTCCAGGATCTAAATAAACTCCCTTTTGAGCCAGAGGAAATTTTCTTATTGAGTCCAAACTGAGTTTTAAAGGAGCCATTAGACTGAATTTTCTGCTTTCCAATATAAATTCTCTGACTTCTTGTAGACCTTTAACAAGCAAAAATCGTCCGAGTTTTTTTCCCCTTACTTGCATTTCTATCATAGAAATATTTGTAATTGCAACCTTCAGATAACTATGGTAATTCCCAATAATGAGTGACCTTAAAAAGTCATTATCAGGATGAAACAACTTGAAGAACACGTTGCAGATAAATCCCTTCCTGTGTGAGGGCTCAAAGTGCCGATTAATCATTAATATTTCGAGACTCACAAAATCCCAGGAGAATTTTCTTGCTATCACAACCCAAGTTCTGCAACATGGAAAAGGTTTAGATGTTAAAAACTCACCTGCACAGGCAGGTCCTCCCTGTGGGCAGAGCGAGGGGGTGGCTGGAGATGGGAAGGCAGTTGGGTGTCCTCTCCTCCATGTGGGGCTTCACAGGAACCAGCGTGAATCAACCTCCAAATTAAAAACATTGAAAACAATCAACCCTCACCAAAATTCTTACCTTTTAAATAATTTTTCTTCTCTAATTACACTTTGTTCCCCCCCCCCCCCTTTTTTTTTTTTCGGTTTAACTTCTCTGCTTGGTTCTAGGAATGGAGCATGAAAAAGGTCATCGGTAATTTTTTAACAGGTTTTACATGAGTATTTTTTCTGTGCAAAGGATTGCTCCAATTAGAGCTTCGCTGTGGTTTTCAAAATCTGCACAACAGATCTTCAAACATGAGCTTTTAAAACTTACTTATTGTCTCATCAGAAAGGATGAAGTAACACAATTAGCACTCAACCGGTTTCAAGCTGCTTAAGCTTATTTTTTTCTTCTTTTTATTCTCATCTCATCTGCTTAAACCCAATACATACAATTTACACAACACTGGGAGCTACCTGTTAACAGACAAATATGAAATGTGAGTTATGAATTCAGCAGGAACTGAGATAATTCAAAGCAACGAGAGATTAATCAACTTTCAGCACTTTCAAGCTCAAGACCAGTTTGGGAAGGGAAGCTCTTCTGGCTCATGGTTTAATTCTGATTTTAAAACACTGAGCCATCAAATCAGATTTAACTGCAACAACAAAATAAGAGAGAGCTCTGAGATGTGACTCCAGAGAGCAGCAGCTTTTAGATGGAATAAAGTGGAATTGAGTCCACTTTGTGATTTACAAAGCTAAATTACGGGTATCATTTTTGTTGGAGCAAAAAAAAGAGAGGAAAGAGCCTTTTCTCTTCCCAATTAAATTATTTCCTTGCTGCCCAAGTGCTTGTTCTTCTAAAGAGGGAGAAAAAAAAAATAATGTGCCAGTGACAAATGAGAGTCTGCACAGAACTTCTGATACATAACAAGTCCTCGTAACCTGGAGGAAGATGGATTTATAATAGACAATCAGCATATTCATAAAGGAGGAACTGGTGTACTTTTAAGATAACCTCAAATGTCAACAAATCACGTAGCAGGAATGCTGTGTGTTAAAACAAAAAGTCCAAGGGAAAGTGTCTTCTGTGGAGTTCTATTAGCTGGGAGTGCTTTTCCTTCCTTTTAATTGCGGTGTGGGCTTTGGAAATGCGGAGATAGAACTTTTGCTTAAGCCTTATAGTAATTCTTGAGGAACTTTATATTACAGCCCTGTTCTAGAAGGCTTTATTGCCTTCATTACTGGCCTGCCTGGTTAATAGGATGGACATCAACAACAAAATCAGCACCATGAGGGTACAGACCCATTAATATGAAAAACAAGACCCAATCCATCCGTGTGACACATCAGTCCTGTGCCCACTGAAAATGGAAAGAGGTGGCTGAATTAAAGCTGAGGTCAGGAGAGTCAGAGAACTCTGACAAATCCTGCAGCATTAACTCTTGCTGTGAAAGTGCAGCTGTCACACCTGACAGGCAGAAATTCCCAAGTGGGTTGGTACCCACCCCGTGTGCCGCTCACCCCGCTCCGCCAGCCGAGGGGTGACCTTGGGAGTGCACCACGAATTGCCAGGAATATCCAACAGTCACTTCTACTGCGCTGTCACTGACAGACCTTCTCCAATCAAGATTTATGTCCTACACAATAAACAACCCAAACCTGAATGAAGTTTCCCTGCTCAGCTCCTGAGCGATCAGTAACGTCCCAGCTCCTGATGCTCCACACCAGACACTCATTAAAAGCACAATATGGATGAATAATTACAAAAGAGGGATTTCTTTTGTACTCACACCCTCCTTTTAATTAGAGGTCAGAACCTGCTTTTGTGCTGTATTCATGCCTTGCTTTTTTTTTTTTTTTGGTCAGCAATATTAATTATTTCATTAAGGGAAGAGCAGCCCAAGCTTTGAAGGCAATGAGGTAGAGATTCAAAAGTGGGGTGTGGGGCAGGAGGCACAAATCATCAAAAGCTGAATAAACTGGGCTGTAAAAACTGTGGTACCCAGTGTACATCACTTGTTAGACCTTGAAATTGCTTCAGGATTAGAAAAAATGCTGCCTAAACAATCAGAAACACATCAAGTTAAGACTACTAATAAAGTCAGAGAGAATAATTGCTGCTGGTATTAGCAAATCAACACATTATTTTCCGGAGTTTATTCAGTCATTAGGAAGAAATATCTCTTTGCTCACAATAAAATGGGGATCTAGAATGAAAGAAATGAAGAAAATGAAATAAGGACACATGAGAGACTTGGGGTTTCTCTCTCTGAGTTGGAACGGGAAAGAGCCCTTTGGCTGCAGAATTAGAGAGGACAGAAATGACACAGGAACCAACAGTCCTGGTCCTAAATCATCCTGGTCCTAAATCCTTTTCATCCCTACATTTCTCTCCAGCTTCTCAGAGGACCCCAATAAGGTGCTTTTTCAGACAGCACTGCTGTTTGTGTGCAGTGAAATACTTGCACCAATAATCTACATTGTAATTTAATGGTTAATATTATTTTATAGTGAATTATCCTTAAATGAGCAGCTTGGAGGAAGGAAATTTTCCAGTTAGGATTGGGATTTTTTTCTTTTTCCACTGTTTATGTGTTCAGTTGAGCAAGTAACAAAGGGAAGTGCCCTGGGACACATCCAACCCTATTCAATGGTGAAATGCATGAACAACATAAACATATATAGCTCGTTAATTATGATTCTGCTACACAAATCCTACACCTTATCATTAATTATCTGAACTGCAGATGAGCCAAACATGAAACCTCACAGGGTTTGTGCATGGAAAGTTAATTGAAAAGTCATTTTTTTCCCCTCTTTATCTGTTATTTATAAGAACATTCCATCACTGGGAGCCACAGTGAGGGCAGTGCCTTGTTTTACAGACCAGTCACCCAGTTGATTTAATGCACTCAAGTGCAAACAAACAAGCAGGATTCTGGTTTTGCAGATTTAAGTCTTTGAGTAATGCCCGTGGCTTGCTGGAAATCCTTTTTTTATTGAAAATTGAATATGTCAGCTCAGCCGTCACTTTAATTTGTTTTAAAAGATTTATTAGAGTTTGATGGTTTTTCTCTTGCTTGATTTTCGTGTGTTTTCCTGATAAAATTAAACTCATTGGAGCTTCCACTAGAGAAGAACTTCATCAATGTGTCAGGAGGAGCATGGCTTTAATAAAACACTTCGGGAAAGTTTCTCCCTGAAACACTTTTTAAACTTTTTTGGAGGCCCCAAGATCATCAGAGCTGATCTGGAGTATTTTATATTTGCTGGAGGGCTGTTCTGAATTTGTCTGCTTCTCTTTCATAGCACAGACACACAGCTCTGTCCCCCTGTTTCTTATGCACATCCAGGCACTCATGCAAAATCCTAATAAAACTCCTCCTGATGGCATTCAAGGTGACATTTTAATATTCACTGTAAGTCTGAAAGGTTCAGACACCTGGAATAACATTGGGGTCCCTGTCCCAGTGTTGCTTTTTGTGTGGCTGAGTGTGAGACCCTCCATTTCAGCTTTTTTGATGAGTAATTCTAGTTTATCATTTATGAGTAGTGTTAATTTGTCCTTTACCTTTCGGCTGCACCCACCATCATCGTGGCACCCCTTGGACACAACATGGATCTTCTCTTCATTTGTCCACTCCCTTGATGTTCTTCTTGATCCTGGAACCCCACAGGTATTTCTTCCATCCTTGCCACTCTCTCCATCTCTGCAGAGCATTGACAAACACATCAGGACAATCCACTCAAGAGCCCAGGGCTCAGGAAAGGCAGTTCCAAATTTTCAGGCATCCAACCAGAGCAATCCACGTGGCAGGAGCGGCACAGAGCCACGGGATGGCCCTAAATCCAGCGCAGACAAAGTTGCTGCAAAGCAAGAGCAATAATTCACTGTGCCCACGTTGGCTTCGTGGCCACAATTGCACCGTGTCCAAAGCACATTCCAGCTCCAAACAGACTCACCTTCCCTGTCTGCCCACGGGTCAGGCCTTGTCCTGACAATGAACAATCCTACAACAGATTTTTCATTGGGATCCAAACCTCATTTTTCATTGGAATCCAGTGCTCCTTACATCTCTTCCTTATATTTATTGGCACGCAGAACCATGGAATCATTAAAGTTGGAAAAGACCTTTCAGATCATCCAGTCCAACCAGGCTTTTGAAAGATCACTTCCAAAACTCTAAATGGATAACAGCCAAAAATATATAGATGAATTAAAGGTATCGCAATAATATTAGAAATCAAAGCTTGAAATCTTATTTCATGAAGCTTGACATAAAATATACCCTATTTATACAGGTTTTAAAGTGTTATGCTTCCCCTTGGTGCTCAGCTGTAACGAGATTTAACTTCATGTGCTCTCCAGGTATTACAGGAAATATAATATGTACCTGCATAGGAATTCCACTTTGATTTGGAAAATTGTCTGCCTCTCACAAATTATACTATGCCAGCAGAAACGTTTAGAAATAAATCTAAAACATCCTTCTAGCCAGTTAAAATAACTCAAAATGAGCATTTGGGATAAGCTGGGGGATAGACACGTGAAAACATTACGAGTGAGCCACGTCCAGCACGGAGATGAAACGCTATTACCAAATGCAAATGCTGTCAGGGGCTGCATTCCTGAGCTTCCCTGGGAACATCCAGCCTAAATTAACATTCAAAGAGAGCAAAAGGAACTGAGTGGGGAAATAGAAAGTAACGGATACAGGAGAGGAAAGTGGGAACTACCCAGGTCCCTCACGAGCTTCAACGTTAATTGCAGCAGCTCAGGACAATGATGGGCATCATTTCCAGCAGCTGAAAGCAGAACTCTCCTGGCTGGAACAGCAAGAAAACATTGGGAGGGGAAAGTAGGGTGAAGAATAATACAGGAAAGATTATAATGTCATTATATAAATGCCTGATTCACTCCTGCTGCCTGAAACAACGCTCAGAACCATCATCGGCTCCCAGAGCTTCCCACTGGACTAGATGGCTTTGGAAAAGAGAAATAAGAATTATTAACACGGAAAACTTGTTAAAGTAGTGTTGTTTACCTTGGAGAGAAGGCAAATGCAGGAGGAAATAAATAAAACACACATTTACTAACAGCAGAGGGACGGGGGAATCCTGTTGTTTAGTCTCCTGATGTCACAATTCAGGAGCAGAGTGAGGAATTGAAAGGTCAGAAACCAGGAATGAGGATTTCTTCCAGTCCAAGACTTAATTAGGCAGCTGAAATCCTCACCACAAGGGTATCAACAAGGCTGAGAACTCAGCCAGATGTTAAGAAAAACTGTGTTTCTTTACAAAAAAAAAAAAAAAAAGAGGGCAAAGTAACAATATTAATTTAGAAAAATAATTCAGATATGAGAACTAATTTCTAACCAGTAAGGAACAGACACTTTCTAGAGTGTAAGTTATTTGGTCTTGCTGAAATCAACCTCAAATACTCATGAAAAAAATCAAGTCACTAGGCTGGTTCTAAGCTCTGTCCAAAGGTTTTGAGCAGCACCTGCATCCCTCCATCACACACTTACAGCCTTGACTCTTTTCTTCCTCCCTTTGCAGTTCCCTCATTCCAGTTTTATTCCCATTCCAGTTCTCTTCATCTCCACATTCCCTGCAATATAACCCTCCTTTGTCTCCCCACTGCTCTTGAGAACCCAAAGGTGCTCATTTTACCCATTCTGCCAATTTTCTAACAGTTTGCAAGCATTTAAAATTTTAAAGCACACTCCCAAGCTGAAAATAAGACAAGGAACCACATGAATAATATACTTGATGTAACTACAGATCACTCTGTGGTAAAGAAAAAAAAAAAACAGATAGAAAAAACTGCAAAACTGTTCTCAGTCGGATCAATGAGCAATTGATTAATTTTGGAGGTAAGGACTGAGATATTTCTTATTTCTTATTGATGTGGTGGTTGCAGTGTTTCAACTGAACAGTCTGATTTTCAGTCTACGTGAAAAACTGTGGAGGTTTTAACCATTTCATGAATGACACCGAATACTTTTAATTCCATTTCTGGAAGCTGGCAAGTTGGGCTGTTTTGAGCCTGTTTGGTGGATGAAAAGAGGATTATTCCTGTCTCAGCAGAGCCAAAGCCAAATGTGCAGCCTGGGGTTTGGCCAGATGACAATTAACTCCATGCTGTGTTTGAGAGAGCTCTCAGATTGACTATCAAACAATCTACAAAAGGTGAAGGGATGTTGTTGGGACTGACCTAAAGAGTGAAGTGTCAGCGCTGATAAATTCTTCAGACAAAAGTCCAACAGGTGAAGGCTCCCATTCCAGCAATGATGTGCATTTCCAACCCAGTGTACAACGGGACAGAGCCACAATAAATAATTGGTAATTGCTTTTCCTCTCTGTGCTCTGCACAAAATAATTGCTGGAACTGCAGTTAAAGTGTGAACATATTTTATATTAATTTAGCTCACTGCACCAGATACTGCATCCTGCCAAATTTCAGCTTCTCCATTCCCTTGGTTTTCAGCCCTGAAGATGCAACAGCAGCTCTGGACATGACAAACACATAGGCCAAAGCTTCTGGACTCCCATCTAAAATCCTATAAGCAATGTAAAGCCAGGATTTGGGAGATGCAGAAATTCTTGAATTTTTAGGTGAAATAAGTTATAGAAAACTTGGTTTTATTTTAAGTCATTCTGGGTCCATTGTCCTGCCCACGAGATCAGCACTTGATAACGGTAATAACCTGGGATAGGGGAAGGTGTCCCTGCCCGTGGCAGGGGGTGGAACTGGATGGAGTTAAAGGTCCCTCCCAACCCAAACCATTCCATGATTCCATGATTTCTATTTGTGGAACCTCTGTCACAGCAACAATTTATTCCTAATGCTCTCACCCTGCCTAATTCTCCCTCACTCGACAACATATTCCCGGTGCTTTTGAAGAAAGAATAAACCTCTATGAAAATATATCCTACACCGGTTTCTAAAAGGGGGGGATTTAATGTTAATCATCATTAATACCATCCTCCCATTATCCTAAATGAAGACTTATCCCAGCTAATCTAAAAGAGGGTTAAATTAAAGCAGCTTGAGTTGGTGGGGGAGCTGCTGCAGCCTCACCTCGGTCTCTAAACCCACCTTTCCCCTCTCCCCAGGGGGAATATTTCCATTAACACAGTGATTAAGTACCTGGGCAGCATCCCCTGTCCTTGATCACATGGTTGCAGTGACATTAATACCACGAAAGGATATTTTAGAGCAGCACAGCTTGTTATTCCGCCCGTCAAAAAAGCTGCTTTGAGGGCACACTGACCATTTAAAAGTCATTATTAGAATAAGCAACCTCCATAATAACTCCTGAGCTTCCCCTTGCACAACCCTGGGCCTCTTTTGAGCTGCCAAGGGCTCATTTCCATTTTGTGCAATCACATTACCTACTTATGTGCTACAGAGAATTAAATCAGTGGCTTTATGGTTTGAACACCGTTGGTGTTGAGGCTGCAACACGAATACAGGCTGGGATTTATAAGGTGAAGCACAGTTTGGAGCTGGAGTCTCAAAGTAATGACTCAAAGGATCTTCAGATACTGGATTTATGTATTTTTATGTATTTTTTTCCTGCCAGTCTTCCTCAGGCATCTCAATACACATTCATCATTCTTATTACTTTTATTATTATGCTGCTCTCACATTAACATTAATTTGATTATATCCCTCTAATAAACAGTATTATGTTATTCTGATAAATCAAGCTCTGTCTCAAAAGGATAATAATTTCTAAAAATCGAAATTCTGATTATTTAGAGACAAGAACCTCAGAACTGACTTAGTTCTCTCAATAATCAGTATATTAAAAAATATTTCTAATAAACTGAACCCCCAGCTTTCCTGAAACACATTACCTACGCTGCCACCTAAATATATGTAAAATATTAATCCAGATATCCAAACAAATAGATCTCAATCTCTTCAGGAATGAGTTGGACACTTCTGCAGTCATAAACCATAAATTCCTCACAAATTAAAAAAAAAAAAAAAAAGTTTAGAATCGAGCTGAAATAGAATTGAAAAGGGAATCAAACTATCGCATTTTTAAAGTGTTTCCTTGCAATCAATACCGATGTTTCTGTCCCTGACCTGGATCCCATTTCTTCACACGCCGCTTTTGCCCCCAGCCAGGAGCAAACTTCACCAGAAACGAATGGCTGGGAGTTTTTATTGTAGATTAACTAAACTGATCATAGAGAAATCGAAAGGAATCAGCAATTGTAAAAAAAAAATTAAAGTCCCACTGGTCAGCAGCCACGAGGAGCTGCAGAGCTGAGCTGCTGGGACTGGAGGAAGGGTTTTTCTCCCAGCCCCACTCTCAGGGCTGAATAACCATTTCCATCCATGCTCTTTACCTCCACTCTAAGCATGGGGATTAAAGGAGCATGGCAGTGCTCCAGATAAACTTTCTGGGAAAATTAAGGGCTCCTTTCATGAATTTTTGATTTTTTTTTTTTCTCTCTTATATTTTAGCTTGGGCTCAGTTCTGCTAATTTTGCCACATACACTCGCAGACCTTGATTTGAGCAGCTCGTGCCGCACGCACAGATGCCAACAACCAGAAGAAAATCCTTTACAATCCTCAAATGACAAAAACCAGTGGTGCAGGACAGCACTAAACACCAGCAGTTGGGTTTTGGCTCTGGTTCTTCGAAGGGGATCCAAAATACAAACAGGAATTTGGAACAAAACCCTGAAACTCAGACACCGCCCTCAAGAAACACCCAGAGACTCAAACTCGACTTCAACCAACAACAAAGACTTCTTTTCTTTTTTTTTTTTTAATTTTTATGATCTCCCCCCCAAAATTAAAGCTGTTCTTTCAGCGGAGTGCCAGCTGTAAACACGAAATCTATCCCATGAGTGATGGTTTGTTCCTGGTCAGGATTGCTCAGGAACAGCTCAGAACGACCCTCCCAGGGCCGGCAGAGGCAGCGTCAGCTCCAGTTACAACTTCCATAAATCTGAGTTACGCAACTTATAACCCCTAAAAGCTGCTCCAAGCTGGGCACTGAATCCTTTGGCAAGGTTTCTGTTTGCAGATCACACTCGATGCCTTTTTTTTTCGCCCTCTCTGTTCAACCTTCCCTCTCAGTTTGTGTTTCCAGGAAGCAGCAGCGACCAGGAGGAACCTTATCCTGCTTTTCCTCCCAGATCATGGAAGAAATCTCATGGCAATATCATCACCACTCATCTCTTGGAAGTTCTCCATGAGTATTCCTTGTCTAGAGAAAGCAGGATGAGGTCTCCATAGACTTCAAAAAATATTTTAATTATAATACTGGGTGGCCTAACTGGGTCAAGTGACCACTCTAATATTCCACAGGCAATAATTTCTTCTAAAATCCAATCCTATTTTCCAGAAAAAAACCAAACCAAACCAAAAAAAAACAAAGCCAAACCAATAGAACCCCAGAAGCAACAAACAAAAAAACCACCCCAAACCAAAAACAACCCCACAAAACAACGAACAAACAAAAAAAATCCCCAAACCAAAAACAACCCCCAAAAACAACAAACAAAAAGAACCTCCAAAACCAAAAACAACCCCCCACACATTAAACCACTCCTTAAATCTGTTCCCAGATGTACTTAACTACAAGAGGGCAGGAGTTTCAGCAAAGCATCTCAACAGAACTTGGCCTAAGTATTGGCATTTTACTCAGCAATTAACATAATTTGCACTATGGAGCTTATTTTCCTTCCAAAAATCAATTCCTCTGCTCTGATATGTTCCTGAGGGGGAAAAAAAAAAAAAAAAAAAAAAAAAAAGAAGAGATAAAATCTCTTTCCAAAGACTTTTATAGAGCAAAGTCATTTAGTGACTGGATGGGTTTAGCTGCCCTGCTGTGAGGTCAAATTTTAGAGGCAGATAATGTACTGATGTTTTACAGTTTCTTTCTTTAAGCACTCTTCTCCAAAGCCCTTATTTTACCACAATAAAGCATGAATTTTAAGACTCGCTATCCCCGCTTGTGAATATGCAAGTTTTCTTTAAAGACAAAAAAAAAACACCATTGTGTGTACAATTTCTACAGATCTACCGTGCAAAATAGGAAAACAGAGAAAATTAACAACTTTTGAAATCCATACCTGGAAAAATAGTGAAATAAAAAGCGAAATCTGTTGGATACTTCACCCCCACCTCGTGGTTTGTAACCCTCAGTGACACTGCTCAGGCTTCTCCTCTGCAAAGTGAGGCATCACATCCCTCCTACACCTTCCCCTCGTTTTTTCCTGACCTTCCCTGGTAACTTCTCTAACTTCCCATGTCCTTCCCAAGGTGCAGGAATGGAGACAGCACGTCCTGCTCAAGCTGTGGGCACAGCAAGGGTTTCTCTGGTGACAGATGACGTTTCCTCCGCCCTGTTCTTGCTGATTTTTCCTGATTTAGTTTCATGGAAAGGTGAATTTTTATGTAATGCACCTTGGACGGACCAGAATCCTGTAGCAGATTCCCCTTTTCTACGTGAATTTGGGTCTTATATCCCTGTGAAATGAACCTACAGATCTGCTACAAAATAATAATGGAATATTTAGCAGTGACAGCAGCTTTAGATTCCCCCCCCTTCAGTTATAAACATCTCCTAATCCAGGAGGATTAACAAGAAATGACTGGAATTTGGAAATAGCATCCATCTCCATCTGATGATGGACAGGCACCTCATTCCTCGATTAGCAGGTGGGAAATCCACCAGATAAAGCCACCCACAACTACTCTTTTACCAGAACTTACCACAACCAGTCTTTTACTCAGAACTTTGGTAGTTTGGAATGCCATTTGAATTATTTTAAACTATGTTTGCCTATGCAGAAATAAAAATATCCAGTCACAACCCTTCCCTCAACCTCCAAATCCGGCTCCTATTTTTACAAAACAACCCCCAGCTTCAGTCTAACACCATAAAGGGGAAGACAGAAGCATTTTTAATGGCATCTAATTCTTAACTGCAAGTAAAATAACAAAAGCCACCCTTATGCAGCCTGTGAAGAACATCAGTGAATGTTCTGCAAGGCAGGGCAGTAAATTGCTCATGTCTTACCTGAATTATCAGTTCTTACCTAAACCTTATTTGGAATAGTTTTAATAGTTGTGAACAACAACTTGAATTCCTGACTTGGAACAGGTGATTATAAGATATTTTTACAAGGCCCTGGCATAATTTTTGTGTCTTAATTCTCAAGCTGCTTAGAAGAGCTTCGCTTCTATTCCATGTTCTGCCCGTTGTTTTGGGGTAAACATGAAGTGCATTAGGGGTCAATTTTCAGGCTGTAGGGGCAATGCCCATGAGCATTAGAGCACCACAAATACATTCCCAGTGCCCTGTCACATTCCCTGAGTGTTTTGCCCAAATGTTTCTCCAGTCTCTTCCCAGTCTGAGTATCTGAGCTAAAGCCCCTGCTCCCCCAATTCTTTTAGCACATCAAAAAGGTTTGGTGTTTATTACAGGTTTTCTCCAGGGGAGGGAAAGAAGAACTTAAACTGTTGCAGAGCATCTTCTACAAATAATAGACTTTTTTTCTGAGGTTCATATGGCTTGGGCAGATCAAAAACCAACCGAAAACCCAACGGGCTGCCTGTTTTTCCTTTTGCTCTCACAACAGACATGCAACAGTTGGCATTTCTTGCTCAGGGAGCAAACTCACTCCTGCTTTGCTCTTAAACCTTCTGCCCACGTCTGCTAGGAGGGCCAGTAAATTTTGCTCGGCTCAGTTTTGGCAA
>NW_020956227.1:187650-197049 GCF_003031625.1 Empidonax traillii
AGATCAAAAACCAACCGAAAACCCAACGGGCTGCCTGTTTTTCCTTTTGCTCTCACAACAGACATGCAACAGTTGGCATTTCTTGCTCAGGGAGCAAACTCACTCCTGCTTTGCTCTTAAACCTTCTGCCCACGTCTGCTAGGAGGGCCAGTAAATTTTGCTCGGCTCAGTTTTGGCAAAAATACATTGTCACAAAAAGAAACTTGAGACTTTCTTTTGACCATAAACCAGACCACCCACTGAAACCACCTTCCCCTCCTCGGGTTGTTGTTCTTGCCTTCCCTGTATTTCTGCCTGATATAAAAGTCTTTATGAGCCAACTTTATAGCAAATCATCCATCAAAAGCAACACCCAGGGCATGCATATTTTCCCAGTCTAAAATAATATACACTCTCCTGTTCTGCACTCCTGTCTGCATTGCAGGTGGAAAAGTGAGCTTCTGGAATCATCTCGGGTGCAGAGGGAAAGGCTTGGGATGGGGGGAAAAAAAGGAGGGATAGGAAGGAATGGAAGGAAGTACATCAGGCACACGGTTTTATCTCATTACATCAGAGCAGGGAGAGGGGGAGAAACATCCTGTTAATAGAACCCCTTTCTGGGCTGTGGCAACAACAGCCAGTTCTCCAAGTATTCCACCTCCCAATCAGTAAATCAAAGACGATGCAACTTCCCTCAGCTACACAGAGTACAGCTGGTTTGAAAGAGGGTTTCCCAGCTAATTAACACATCCCATTCCGCCCCTGCACGGGGGTGGGATTTGGTTGCATTTGGTTCAACAAAAAGCACGATCCTTTCCCAGCCTGTGATCACTTTGTCACCTGCAATAAGCAACGACAATTTCAAAGCCCCCGGTTCAACAAGTCGACAAGGATTGGCCGCCTCTGCCTCGGGGAGATAACACACCTTCCCTGGGGCACAGGGAGGGGGCTTTGCCCATCGCTCCGTGGCAACTTTGTGAGGGAGAAATAGAGCATGCAACTAATCCTCCAGAGTGCTGGGATTTCATTTGGAGGAGATTTGCTCCGTGCTCTGCTTCGCCCGTCCAAAGAGACACTTATTTTAATTCAGGAGATTTGTGGCCAACGTTTTTTCTCCCTATTAAGATTTAGTGCCTTTCATTTAGAAAAAAACCCCCACAGTTCTTTCTTTTTCCTTTTTTTTTCTTTTTTTTTTTCAATTTTCTGTTTGGCTCATGACAAATTGGGACGGCTGAAATGGAAGTTTATTCTATACAAGGTGCCACCTACCTGTGAGTTTTTGGGGTTAATTCCTACAAAAGGCAGAGTCAGAGTCCTCAATAACCCAGAACAGGTCTGTCTTCTTGCTGCTGACAAACTGCATTTTATTGTTTAGGAGCAACAAAACGAGGGCTCAGCATTTTGAGTCAACACTGCATGTAATATTAACATCATGTCCATTATGAGCCCCAGGCAAGGGCCATTAAAATCAGGGGAAGAAATTCCATTCAATAGGTTTTACATTAAATTTACCTCGGTGATTTATGAAATTTGGGCCCCACTGAAGGATAATGGGAAAGGTCTCACCGACTTCAAGGAAACTGGAGTTGTTCCTACTGCACTTAGTGGGCAAAAACTGCTCTAGTTTCCTCTTTGCTTGTGTTTTCAGGAGTTGTTCAGGTGAATGACACCTCTGATTCACCATTTACCTCCTGTGATGATTTATATTAAGGACATGGATAAGAGAAAACCAGGACAACGAGGAGAATTTGTGAGCGTGACTTAAAAGCATCAGCTGCATTTTTAAAATAATAAATCATATTCCCTAACTTTCCTCCTCTGTGTTTCTGAAGATATAAAAACCAATGTTACCTCCAGTGCTCAGATTTGGGGTGGGTGTTTTCCTGCTTTTGTTCCAGTAGTGCCATTAAAGGGTGGACTGTACCCAGGAGATCACAGCTAATTATGTACAAATCCTGCTACAGAGGTTTCATTTGCTCTTCAGCTTAATTTGTTGAACAAGATCAGAGTTTTTTTCTTTGCTAGGATTTTTTTTTTTTTGGGGGGGGGGATGTGTTGCAAGGAGCCAGATGTAAAAATCTCCAACCTGAGAATTAACTCCTAGTCACTGTCAGAGATAAAATATGTTATTATGCTTGTACTGCTTATGAGTGTCTATGACTGATTTAAATGATGCCTTGCACTGACTACTTAAAGCATATTTAAATCTCTATTTATAGTGTGTAATCAGATGTCTAGCACTATCCTTCCTATATAGACAGCCACATATTTCCTGGAGCCTCTGTGGCTATTCCTGGGATATGAACACCACTCAAAATACACTCTACCAGTAAATTTACAGCCAAATGACGTTTATTTTCTATTCAGTAAACACAGAATAAATATATAGAGAAAGTGCTCTTCTTCACAGATCCTCTGCCTTCCTGCCCCAGGAATTTGCCAGGCTTGTGGCTCCAGCTTGTCCAAGTGGAATCAAGGGATGGCAACAGGATATTTAAAATGTTAAGGCTGGCCTGGCCAACGCTGATTTTCTTCCTCAGCTTTTGCCACCCAGTTGCTAAAAAGCAAAGTGGGGAACATCCTTGGAGACACTTCTATCAGAAACCCCACAGGCAGGACTTGGACTTGCTCAAACACTGAACTGAAACACTAATACACTAAATTAAAAAGCAGTAACTCCTACTAAAGCTCCACGTTATCACCATCAAGGGCATTTTTCTACCTCGTCCCGGATACAAAATTATTTTCTACCATTTTTACTGCGCTTCACAACATCTTAAATGGCAAAGTACGTCATGAAAAATTAAAAAAGCAAACCCCAAACTTCCTTTATAACGTGAGATCCCGTTGCCATATAGTAGGAGCAGATGTGCAAATGTTTGTTTACTCAGTTCTTGATAGTAGGCATTTGCCAGCAGATGTGTGAAATTAATTTCTGCCCTAGTATTAAAAATCATTTCCTCCATTTAAATGTCTCTTTGATAAAGAAACAGCATCATAAAGTGGTTTAGCTGATGAAGCAGCACAAATAGAAACAATACTTGCTATTTTAGGATTGCTATTTCTATTTGCTTAGATTGCACAGTGTGTCTTTCAGGAAAACAAATAATTATTATTTTTCAAGCCTTCCATCCAAACATTTCCCTTTGGAATGCATTTGGAATGTACATTTCTAGCCGTAAGCAAAATAATTTTGGCATTAACTGGTTAAAGTTGGCCACTCTGAATTTTTGCAAAGCCTACCCACCCCCTCTCTTTGGGTGTGTGCATCCCCTTTCCAGCTGCATTTCCACTCTCCCCTAAAACTCACAGCTAATTTATTTGCCTAATTTTGGGTGGCAGAGTGACACTGAACCATCAGTCAAAAGGATGTCCCATCAGTCCCCGTCTGGGCAGGTGTCACCTGTAAATCCATAGATTATAACTGAACTGCCACCGAGTTAATGAAGGTGATGAACGACTCTGTGTCAGCCAGGAACTGGATCTGTGGAACAGGAACATCATAAAACGTCCTAGGTTTGATACAGGCTGATCCTGCTTTTTCCAGCCTTTCTGTGCTTCACCACGGTCAAACCACAACAAAAAAACCAATAAAACAATGCCCAAACCAACCAAACAACCAAATAAAAACCCAACAGAAAAACTAAAAAAAAAAAAACCCAAAGAACAAAAACCAAACAAACCAAACCAAAAAACACAAGAACAAATCCAAAGCAAAGCAAAAGACACGCAACAAAAGAAGAAAAAAAGGAAAGTACCACTTGTTTCTGCCCAGAATCACAAAGCCCTTCAAAGCCATGATGATGGAATTGTTCAGGTTGGGAAACACCTCCAAGATCAACCATGAACTCAGCACTGCCAGGTCCAGCCCTAATTCATGTTCCTAAATACCACACCCACAGGTTTTGTGAACACTTTCAGGGAGGGTGACTCCACACTTCCCTGGGCAGCCTGTTCCAGTGCTTTACTCTCCTTCTCATGAAGGAATTTTCCTGAATATCCACACTAAACCCCCTCTGGTGCAACTTGAGACTGTTTCCTCTTGTCCTGTCACTTTTTACCCGGGAGAAAAGACCAATTCCCACCCGGATACAACCTCCTTTGAGGGCATTGCAGAGAGCAAGTGATGTTTCCTCAGAATCCAACCACAAATCCAACAGCAGCACCGACACACAGAGCTCCCTTCATGAGAAAATCCACATAGCACTTAACAAACATCAGTTAATTGAGCCTCACAACCCCACACCTGAATTTACCCAGGTACCAATTCTCCCAGCTCAGGTGTTAAGGAGTCTGTTGCTGGATCACTGTGGACACCATCCCACGGAGACACAGTGGGTTAATAAATAAATACCCTCTAAAAATATCTGTACAGCTTCACGCTGATGACATCGCTCTTCCAGACAGATGAGCTGGGAGGTGACAGCTCTGCAGCCCAGGACACTCTGGAGCACATTTTGGCTTGTCCTGCCCCGCTGTGTCCCAAATCAACAGCCAAGTCTGATCCCTGGAATAACAGCTGACCTGAGGTCTGCTGTGAACAACTCAAAAATTACTTCACTTGCCTACATTTTATCTCAGGTGAACCTCTCTGGTGCTTAGCAACACCTTATATTAAAATCCTGTTTTAAAATACAGTGCTAATTAAGCAATTAAGGATGGCAAGGCTGATTTTATGGCGACATTTACTCATACTTTGATTGTGCTGTAAGGTTAATTCCATCAGCCATGTTTCACAGCCTGATGAAATGCTGTCTTCCTTCTCCTTATTGCTTTAATAAGTGATTATAATGAATTCTTCTGTATGTATTTTTTATTATTTACTTGATAATAGAGTGGTCTTATTATTTGCCACATTACCATAAAGGTGCTGTCAGCCAGAGTTTAGTTTTGCAGACACAATTGCACTGTGGAGCAAACAAAAACACAGCAGACAACAAACAGCAACCCGAGAAAAAACCAGAGGCAACGTTTGTTACAAATTTGGAAGGATAAAGGATTTGGAATGCAGAAAATAGCCTGTTACAGCCTGGAAAAGGAACGTATGGGTTGGTGGCAGGTGTTGCTTTTGAGATCAGAGATGGATTTTAAGCAGAAAACTTCAGCTGGGCAATGCTCTGAAGCACAGGGTGGGATTGCTGGGGTTGGTCTTTGCAGGGCCAGGAGTTGGATTTGGATGATCCTTGGAGGTTCCCAATCAATCCCCAATCCCATCCAAACTGTGAAATGAACATTCCCCAAAATTAGTGATAAGGGCAAAGTGGGAAGAAAATAAAGTAATATTCCTTTTAATGGAAACACAATTCACTTTACTGATGTGCCCGTATGTGGGTATGATAAATTCATTAAATATGAATAATTTATCAGGATGTATTTGGAGTAATGGGCATGCCTAGAAACGCTGCTAGTATTTTTAAATTCTCCTGTGATTGCATTTTAAGCAAAAGAGAACAAACACTGCCAATTATCCACTGCACACACGACCAGAACACCTGAGCTCCTCTTCCTCTTCTAAAAGCAGATGCAGAAAGCACAGACTGCAGGAGGGACAACAGGTTAGATCTGAAAATCGGGAGCTGCATGGAGAGAGCAGGAAATACAGGCTCTCATGGGATAGGGCAGTTTTGGCTGAAGTGGACCTGTAAGCAAAATTTTCACTAAATTCATACCATCAGTTGAAATAGACTCAAATCCTTCAGCTTTTTTTTTTGTTTGTTTGTTTGTTTTGGTGTGTTTTGGTGGTTTTTTTTAATTTTTTAATTTTTATTTCACCTTTATTCAGGAAAACCCTCAAACAAGTTCTTCTTCCTGAAACCTTCAGTGATCTTGTAACGAGCCTTAAAGCCTAACGTGCGTCCCTTTAAATCTCCCCCCAGCAGGAGGAGGCTTTGCAATATTCCATAATCACACCCCAGTGACTTCTTGAGACAAGTAAAACGTGAACAGAGGTTTTACATCAAACCCTTTACCAATCACAGATCCATCTGCTACTGCTGCTTTTGCCTTCTGCCTGCAAAATATTCACCTGAGCCACGGGGAAATCCCCTACAGAAAACCTTAGAACTTGTTCCCTTTCTAGTTCACTAACAGGCACCCTACATTCCCCTTTTAACTGCTAAATTTGCAATAAATAAAATTGCTCTGTGGTTTCAGAGCAACTGTACAGGGTTTTATCCCCTTACACCAAATGTAAAATTACTTTAAAACCGTGCTGAGGGAACCTTGGTATACCAAGATTTTCTGAGCTGCACTGAGGCAAGGTAGAAAGGGAGGGAGAAACTTTGAAAGATGGTTAAAACTCCATCAGTTTAACTTGCATGAACTCCTAAAATCTGGCATCAACAAAATATAGCATCTCATCACGTACACCAAGTATTATATATATATAAAGAGCACACCAACTGAGAAGCCAAGTGCAGTTCTCAGGGAAGAATAAAGAAGATAAAGAATCCCAAGGTACCGACGTAGAGATGCAACCAAACAATTAGTGATTATTCACCCGTCTGACTTGGTGCCTGTTACCTACTAATTGGGCAAAACACTCAGGGAACGTGACAGGGCACTGGGAGTGTATTTGTGCTGCTCTAATGCCCATGGGCATCATCCCCACAGCCTGAATATTGACCCCCCAGTGCACTTCGTGTTTACCCTAAAACACAGCATGGAGTAGAAGTGAAGCTCTTCTAAGTAGCTTGAGAATTAAGACACAAAAATTATGCCAAGGCCCCTTAAATATCTTATAAGGAGGTCCTCGAGTTAAGCAGGATAGTCCTTGGAAAGCACTAATGAGAGTTTAAAGAGCCCTCTCAGCCTTCAGGAGGCAAACCCTGCCCATCCTCATGGACACTGGAGGAGTCCAGGAAAACATAACCCAGGTGACAGACTACAGCTGTCATACTCAACCTCTTGGAAACCAGATAGTTTCTCAACAGCTCCACTTCTCAGCTGAACAGTTCCCATTTAAATCTTTGCAGAAATCGGACTTGCAATGACTCCTGCAGCACTTTTTCTTTCTTTTTTTTTTTTTTTTACTGAATCCCCAGAGCAGATTTCACTTTTAACCTCCATGTACGAACCTCCTCCAGCAAATGAATGTTTAAAGCTATTAAAGGTGGGGAGGAAAAAATATGTTCAGACCATTGGTTTGCAATGACTCAATAAAAGGCCTTGTTTCCCATTTCCCTTCTGAGCTGCACTGAGGTTTTTATAGTGGTAATGTTTGCCTCTAAGGAAAAGGGTTAATGGTTAATCTCAAATCCTCCAGCCCTGCTGCACGAAGGCTTAGTTTAAAAGATACCAGCTTTATGTCAGATTTTGGTTTAAAAGATACCAACTTCAAGTCAGATTTTTAGTTTAAAAGACATCAACTTTATGCCAGATTTTACAGGGATTTTTCAGTCATTATCGTTAGAAAACCTCCACCCTAACACAGTGGCTTCCTGAACAAAATCCAAACATATCCTGTAAATAGCTCTTCCCTTCTTGTTTTAGGCACATCTCTTCATTAGACCATAATTCAAAGGTGACAAAATAAAATCCAAATACCATTTATAAGGGTGTATTAAGCAGCATGTTATCAAACAGAAATAAAGTCGTGATCTGGACAGATTTCAGCCTCAAGTTCTCGAAGGGAAAAATATTCTCCCATTTACAAGATCAAGTGCAAAGAGGTCTTCCCATTTTAAAAGAGCAAGATCCATACATTCTTTATATAGCACAAATCAATGCTTCATGACTAGATAATGCTCCAATAACTTTGTCTCCTGAAGGACTGCTGAGGATCAAATGGACACAATTAAGTGAAAAATATAAGTACTTACAGGAAGAGTTTAAAATGGATTAAATCATAAAGCACACATAATGGCTGGTGACACACTCTATGCAAACCCAGCGAGGTCACATTAGTTTTCTGCTTGGAAATCTACTGGAGGTGGGGAGTGAGAGCAGTAAATTAAATTTATGGGAAGATGAAACATCACACAGTCAGTCCAACATTGCAAGGGACAGAAAAATCAAACCAAATTGCTGCATCTCAGAGCAATAACTCTCAGCAGCAAGAGGAAAGTCCACCAGCCCAAATCCCCAGCTGAGAGTGATGTCCAGAGAGGACCTTTCCCAAAAGCAAACCTCACCAGCCTTGACTGTCACCTCTGTCCTGCCAAAACACATCTGTGTGGTAAATAACTGGTGATCATTACTTGAAGCAAGCAATTTGGGAGGTGGTTTTCCTTGACTTCAACAGCATATTTATGCAACCTGAGCACAGTTTCTTCAAATTCTAAACAGCCACTACTGAATATCCCAGATTTACAGCTCTCCCCCATCTTGATTAAACACATCTGGCATCACCAAGTTGTCTTGTTTCAAACAGAACAAGAATGAAAGTCCTGGTTCTTAAAATAAGAAAAAGAAGAAGAAAGAAGAAAGAAAAAAGAAGAACAACAAGAAGAATAGTAGTAATAGTATTAATAATATAAAATGTACAAAGTATTGAAAGGGTGGGGAGTTTTGCAGAAATAAGTGAGGCACGAGTATTCTTCATTAGGTGAAATATTATTGGACTTTGTCAAAGGCAACTGTTTTCTTCCTCTGGTATTAATGAGAGGAAAAAAAGTGATGAATTTCATTTCAGCAGTTCTGAGCTCTGAATTTATAAAGTCAAATTGCTCAGGTCTCACAGATTGATTTGGCTTCTCTGCTCCAATCTGTCTTCATTGGGATGTAAAAACTAAAGCAGCAAATAAAATTATTACAGGAGCAGCTTCAGCTCATGCAACATAAATTCCTCTTAAATATTTTAAAGTCTGGGTTTGTTCAATTAGGAAAATATTTGAAGGAGACAAGGAAGATGCATCTGCTGCCACCGGGAAGTCAAGGACATGCAGGGGAATTCGTGGTTACGATAACAACACAGAAACACAGCAGAACCTTTCTGTGGGGGTATTTCAAACTGCAATTTTGGGTGCTCAGCCTCCGTTTGGGCAGGCCAGCCTTGCCCTGATCGGTTTTGGAGATCTGAGTCCTGAGAGTGCAGGGACAGAAGAGCCTGGAAAAGGCCAGCAGTGGATGCTCAGAGCCCCTTTTGCACAGCTTCTTCTTGCCTTTCTTGGGGTTTTAATCTTATTTTCTATGACTGAGCTCCACGGTGAAGCAAACAGAGCAGACAGAGTTTCCTGTCACATCCCAAAACAGCTCAGAAAAATTAGTGTTTGTGTTGCAAGACAATGAAAGGTTGTTGGTCACTTATTTTTCACTTTATCCTCCCACTGACAAACCCCTTCCCCAGGCTTTTCCTGCAGATGTCAAACAGACTCAGCAAACCAGACGTCAAACAAGGAGATTTCAGGTGTTATTTTCATTAGTCATTATCTTCCCATGTCACCTTTGCACCTCTTTTCACAGAAATGTCTCGAAGCTCAA